>NW_007728129.1:222370-279115 GCF_000696425.1 Galeopterus variegatus | reverse complement strand
GCCCCCCCCCCCCCCCCTCCAAGGTGGCTCCCTTTAGAACCAGTCTGTCAGCCCATAAACAGCAGCAGGGTGAGTGTTCCCATCAGGCTAGTTCTTGAGTGCTCTGTGTCCCTGCCAGTTTGCTCACCTCTTGGGGCGTTTTGTAATGTGTTTTCTCTGTTTTGTAAAACCTTTTGATTGTACCAAAATGGTTTCTGCAGTCACCTTTGGAAATAAATGGTCATTAATTTGTGTAGGTAGCATTCTGAATTTTAGTCTCAGGTGTTTCTGTTATTGAAGATCCCTGAATGAAAAGAAACTCTCACCATGGGACTTAATGTTACAATATTTTCCTCATTTACTGGTATTAAAGGATTTATGAGAACCTAGGAGTCCTGGCCTTGCTTCCAAGAACCCTCTCAGAAGGCCTTCTGCTTTGAAAAGTAGACAAAAGGGGCCACTGGCGCTTCACGCCTGGAGGACCCCCAAAGTGCAGCCAGGCTCTCTCAGCACAGCTGTGCCCTGGGAGCCGTGTGGCTGGATGGCTTCAAATTCCCATGCACTGCTTACTTCCGCCAAGGTTGCCAGGAGCCCAGCAGGCCTTTTGCTCTTGGCAGGGCTTGTTGGCCAGGGATGTTTACTGGGCTTTCTGGGCCCCAAGGTGCTCAGGGCCAGGCTGGATAACTGAGCTAGAGTAGGCAGCTTTGAAACTAAACACGTGCAGGCCCTTTTAACACAAGCTTCCTGAGGGCTGGTTCTGTGCCAGCAGTGCTCAGCATAGACTGTGCCCAGCATGGGTCAGACTGTCCCAAGGGGAGGTGTGAACAAGGTACCCCACCCTTTGGAAGCAGCTGGACCTGCTTTTCCAAGGCTCCCCACTGAGCAGCCCATGGTGACTGGGATTAGCCCGGCCACCTCGATACCAGACAGAGGCCCTGTTCAGTCTTTTGCCAGTGCTGCTACTTCTAGATGGGATACAGCTAGCCAGAGTGGCACCCAGTGCAGGTGGGTCTCCTCATTTGCCAGTAGTAGGGCACCCAGGCTGTGAATTAGTCAGGGCCTACAATCCTGGACTAGAAAACTACTGCTTGGGAAAGTCATATCTTCTCTTGCCACCCCAGGTTCTCCATCTACAAAGCAATAGCGACAACTGCATGCCAGGTGCGGTACTAAATCCCTTTGTACCTGCTACCTCTGATAATCTCCACAAAGGTGCAGTGAGCTCACTGGTAATGCTGTCCCTGTTTGGCAGGGAGAAACTGAGGCTCACTAATAAATGGAGGAGCCAGGATTTGACAGCAGTTTTGTGAGACCCCAAAGCCCACATGGTTCTACTCTCTCCTGGGCCCTGCTGCCTCTCTGGTGTGCTGAGGTTGCTGGGTAGACCATTGCCCAGCAGCCTCAGCCCTTAGAAAAGTGGGAGAGCTAGGCAGTGACGTGGATGGCAAGAGAGAAAGGGGAGACCCACACCTGCACGAGGTAGAGGAGACAAGGTCGTGTTTTCTTCTGCTGCTGCAGGCCTGACCTTGGGCAGCCTCAGAGAACAGCTGAAAGGCAGAGGAGGAAGTGAGGCCAGGACATCAGGGCCAGGCAAGAGCTGGCCTGGGTGGGGAAGGGGAGGGGGAGGGGAGCGGAAAGAGGCTGGTGGAGAAAAGCTGAGGAAAGTCGGTCCCGTGGTCTTTCTCTATGTCTTCCTTTTCAGAAAGAGCTAAAGGCCAAGGACCAAGGCCATTGCTGTCTCTCCCCTTGGCTAGTGCCTGTGCCCCTGCCGCCCATCTCTGATTTAGTCTATACTTCCTTCTGCAGTCTTTTTCTAGTGCACATCTGCCTGCATCACCTCCTGGGGCCCCCAACCCAAGAGATAAAGCTCAGGCTCCTTGGTGTGGCACACAGGCCCTAGAAACATCTTCAACCCCGGCTCCTCACCCCACACTCCCTGAAGAACCATGTTCACAGCCCCTGTGCTCCAGTCAGGTCGTGCTCCACTTTCTCATGCCTGCCATCTCGCGCTGCCTTGCTTGCTGTTCCTTGGCGCTGTTTTCTCAGCTCCCCACTCTCCCTTTTCTGTTCTTCCCTGCGCCCCGGCCTTTGGTAGGCACCTGTGTGCTTTGCTCCCTCCTTCTGATGTGATTCATGACTGGGCTCCCTCCCCCTGTAGACGTTGAGCTTGTGGAGGGCAGGGTGGAGTGTCATTTATACCCCAGCCCCTGGCACAAGACTGGTTCTATCAGAAGTGCTCAGAGAACAAGTCCCTGAGTTCTGACAAATGGTAGGAGGTGCCACTGCTACCTGAAGAGAACCCTTGGCTATGTGAGCTCGTCTTGTGAGTTCTGCGTGGGGCCGGGCTGCACCTTGAGCTCCTTGCTGAGGGGCACCATCCTGCTTCTCTGCAGGGCTGTGTAGTTGGTGTCCTGGATGAGGAAGTGGTAGTGTGAGAGAAGAGCACTGAGACCAGTAGTAACTGTTCCTCCTGACCCTTCCCCAGAGCTCTGAGCAGGGGCTGGGCAAGGTGTCCCACTGCATTTCTATATCTTTAGTAACTGTTCTTCTCCACTGGGGTCACCCTTTCCTTCTCCAGGCCACACAGAATTGGTGTTTGCATGGCAAAAGGCCCACCAGCCCATGGAATGTGTCACCTACCCTTCTTAGGGGTAGGGAGCAGCTTGGGATGGTTACAGCCTGATCCCTGAGTGAGTTTTTCCCTTGTCCTGGTTTGCCAAGGCCAGTGGAGGAACACGGATGTCAGTCTGACAAATGCAATGGTTTATTCAAACGCCTTGTGGTTTGCTAACCTTGGCAACAGTCAAGGCCGGCCTAGTTCAAAGTCAAGGACTCTGTTGCTGCTCGTACCCACCCCTCCCACAGTCAGCATTTGGCCTAGCATCTGGATTACACACCTGGGATGTCTCAGCTGCTGGGCAAAGGGCTTTAAGAGTCTCCTAGGGAGGCAGGAGGGAGAGGCTGCATCTGTTGCTGATGGATGCCCTCCACAGCTGACTTCCTGTGGTCCAGCAGCTTCTGCATCTCAGCCGGCTGGTAGCCTTAGCTTTTTGCAATGAGGCAGGTCTTAGCAATGAAGGTGGATGCTTCCTTGAAATATCTCTGCGATGTAACAAGGCCAGTAGAAGAGCTGTTCTGTCCACCAACCTGTTCCTAGCCCCACTGCTGCTCCAGCCACCAGTCTTCCTGCTTGCTTCCACCCCTTCCCTCCCCAGTTGAGGGGCCTGCAGAGGCGGCGCCTGCCTGCATTTGCTGTGCCTTCAGCTGCTCCTTCTAGTGTCCAGGAGCTCCAAGCTCTTTGCTGTTGCATTTTGAGAAAGACCCAAGGCTCTCCAGTATTCTGCCTGCTCAGAACCAAGGGGCCTTCCTGTACACTCTGGGACATAACTCCAGATTTCCAATATGTTGGAGCTGAGAAGATACCTCTAGGACAGTGGTTCACTGGGGTTTTCACTGCATGCATGCACTGTGCCTTAATGTGCCCTGTGTGGTTGGTGTGTGTGTGTGTGTGTGCGCCTTAATGTGCCCTGTGTGGTTGGGGTGTGTGTGTGTGTGTGTGTGTAGGAGCAGTGATACCTCAGGTTTAAGGATTTTTTTTCTATTTCTTTGACTCTAAGACTTTTTTTTCACATTTTAACATCTCTAAAATCGGGGTGCATCTTACAATCAGTGGCATGACACAGTTTAATCAGCAACTTTTTTTCCTTTTTCAGCTGCTCATAAAATTACGGACATCTTACAATCTAAGGTGTCTTAGAGTCATTGAAATACTGTAATTATTAACTTGGATTCCTCTTCCTTTTCCCCCATGAAAGTTACCTTCCAGATAGAGAAAAACTCTTTGGAAAATTTTATAACCACTTTTAGCATATAGCCTCATTCTAACATTTTGTCATCTCTTTCTTCCCTGCCAGCATCTACACAGGCCAAGCAAGCTTTTTGTTTCCTGACCAGAGGGGGGCACACTTTGTTGAGCTTTCTATTGGGACAGATGGTTTGGGGGACAGGAGAGGGAGGGAGGAAGCAGAGTGCACCTGCATTAGAAAGCCCACCATACCAAATGACAGGGAGAGAGCCAGAAAGAGAGTAGGGGAGGGAGCAAGGCAAGCCAGCCCAACTGCTCTGGTTTCTTTATTTCCCAACCACAGCCTGGCCAGATAGCTCAGCCTGCTTCCCCAGGGAAATACTAGGGTTGGTCATTGCCAGAAGTGAGGTGAGCTGGTGGGAGTAGGGGTGAGGGGGTGCCCAGCCTGTCCTGAACTCAGTGGGTTGACATGTCTGTCTGACCCATAAAGAGGAAGACAATGATTTCCCCACCTCCTCCAACAAGGTAGAAGAAGAGTTAGATAGTGGGCCTTTCAAGGAAAAGCAGCACTTTGGCTTAGAGCCGCCGTAGCCATGAGCATTTCATTGCAGTTGGAAATTGTCACCAATCTCTCAGTCCTGGCAGCTACTTGGCCCTTGAAACCAAGCTCTTCCGGAACGGGAAAGGAGTGTCTGCAGTGAGATCCAGGGATACTTGGGCACAGGAAGCAGCTTTTGGACATTTCCCCTCCAGAGAGCTTAGCAAGACATGATCAGCCCGGATTACAGCTGCCCTCATGTAACTGGGTTAAAGTGTTGGCCTACTTAGGCCCCTCCTGCGGTGGCCTCCTTCAAAGCTGATGAGGCCGATTAGGGGGCTATTTCTGAGCCCTAGTCGTGTACCCAGAAGCCTGGGGGAAGTCCTCCCCTGACTAGAAAGACATTAACTAAGGCTGGACAGCCAAGGGCAGAGTCTGCCCTGCCTGTAGGAGAACATTGCCATCAGACTTATGTATTCTTGTAAAAGAAAGGGCCAAATAGTGTCAAGGCTTAGTCCCTGGATTTTGAACTCCAAAAACCAAACCAACCAATTTTCAAGGATAGACCTAGTCCTACACCTTTGCTATCTCCAGCATTAGAGAGAGATGGCAGATGGTCAAAATGAGGTCTTCAGTGATAGTGAAAGTCACTAGTTTTTACTCAGCAGGTTCTGTGCATTTGAGGGAGATTGTTATCTAACTTCTCTGAGTACAGTGTGCTCATCTATAAAATGGTAATAATGATAGTACTTACTTCATAGGGCTAATGTGAGGATTGAATAGATAAGGCACATAAGGCACTCAGCACAGTGCTTGGCAGCACAGTGTAAGCACGGCTTCCGTAAATGTTAGACACCATCACTACCACCACCACTACCATCACTACCACCATCGTTGTCATCATTTCATCAAGACAACAGAGTGAATGGTAAAAAGCTCAGTCTCAAGGCTGACAGACTTTGGATAAAGGGTTTGCCACTTTTCTAGGTTGCCTTGGATAAGTGACAACTTTATTGAACCTGATTCTTATTCTGTAAAATGGGAAATCCATATGGCTATTAAAAAGTATATAACATGGCTCTTAGTTCATAGTAAGCACTCAATAAATGTTGGCAATTATAATTATTAAAGAGGGATATTCAAGGTCAGTGGTGCCAGGTGTTGGGGTACAGATGGATGAATAGATGGAGTACAGAGGATTTTTAGGGCAGTGAAACTGTTCTGTATCATACTATAATGTCAGATACGTTTCACTATACGTTTGTCAAAACCCATAGGACATACAATACCAAGAATGAACTCTAATGTAAACTGTGGACTTTGGATGATAATAATGTGTCAATGTAAGTTCATCAGTTATAACAAATATACCACTCTGGTGATGGATTTTGATAGTGGAGCAGGTTGTATGTGTGTGGAATAGGGGGTGTAAGGGAACTCTCTCTCCTTTCTGCTCAGTTTTGCTGTGAACCTAAAATTGCTTTAAAAAATAAAGTCAATTTAAAAGGAAAAGGAAAAAAAGGGGGGTGATAAACTAGATTGTTATAAATTTAGGATGTTAACTATAATCCCCATAGTAACCACTAAGAAATTAACTAGAAAATATAGAGAAAAGGAAATGAAGAGGGAATTAAAAAGTTATACTACAAAAAAATACATTAAACACAAAAGAAGGCAGTATTGGAGGAATTGAGGAACAAAAAAGATATGACGTATAGAAAACAAATAGCATAATAGCAGAAGGAAGTCTTCATTATCGCTAATCACTTTAAATGTAAATAGATTAGACTCACCAATTAAAAGACAGATGTTGGCAGAATGGATTTTTAAAAACACGATCCAACTATATGCTACTTACAAGAGACTCACTTTAATCCAAAGACACAAATAGGTTGAAAGCGAAAGGATGGAAAAAGATATTCCATGCAAATAATGACCAAAAGAGAGTTGGGGTGGCTATACTGATATCAGACAAAATAGATTTTAAGTAAAAAATTGTTACAAGAGACAAAGAAGGATACGTTTATTTATGAAAGTGTTAATTCATAAAGAAGGATAACTGTTATGAACATTTATGCACCAAGCAACAGAGCCCCAAAATACATGAAGCAAACATTGATGGGACTTGTAGAGAGAAATAGACAGTTCTACAGTAATAGTTG
Organism: Galeopterus variegatus; assembly: GCF_000696425.1. Taxonomy (NCBI): domain Eukaryota; kingdom Metazoa; phylum Chordata; class Mammalia; order Dermoptera; family Cynocephalidae; genus Galeopterus; species Galeopterus variegatus. The sequence goes on along the minus strand of NW_007728129.1, from coordinate 272,631 downwards.
GGAGACCCCTATACCCCACATCAAATAATGGATAGAACATCTAGACAAAAGATCAGTAAGGAAATAGAGGACTTGCACAACACTATAAACCAACTAGACCCAAAAAACATATACAGAACACTATATCCAACAGCAGGAGAGTACACATTCTTCTAAAGCATACATAGAACATTCTCCAGGATAGACCATATTTTAGGCCATAGAACAATTCTTAATATATTTTAAAAAACTGGAATTAGGGCCGGCCCAGTGGTGCACTTGGTAGAGTGCGGCGCTTGGGAGCGTGGCGGCGCTCCCACTGAGGGTTCGGATCCCATATAGAGACCAGTCCGCTCACTGGTTGAGCGTGGTGTGGGTGTGACACTGAGGGTTGCGATCCCGTTACCGGTCATGAAAAAAAGACAAAAAGGAAAAAAAAAAACTGGAATTATACAAAGTGTCTTTTCCACCCAAATGGAATAAAGCTAGAAATTATCAACAGAAGAAGAAATGGAGATTTTGCAAATATGTGGAAATTAAAGAACACACTTAAAGAACCAATGGGTCAAAGAAGAAATCATTAGGGAAATTATTAAATACTTTAAGATGAATGAAAATGAAAATACAACATACTAAAACTTATGTGATACAGTGAAAGCAGTACTCAGAGGGAAATTTATAGCTGTAAACACATTAAAAAAGAAAGATCTGAAATCAGCAGCATAACTTTACATCTTCAGGTACTAAAAAAAGAGAAGCAAACTCAAAGCCAGCAGATGGAAGGAAATAATAAAGATTAGAGCAGAGATAAATGAAATAGATAATAGAAAAAATAGAATTAATGAAACCAATAGTTGGTTCTTTGAAAAGATCAACAAAATTGACATCTTTAGCTAGACTGATTAAGATGAAAAGAGAAAAGACACAAATACATAAAATCAGAAATGAAAACAGGGACATTATCACCAACCTTATGAAAATTAAAAGGATTATAATACTATAAATAATTGTATGCCAGCAAATTAGATAATCTTGATGAAATGGACAAGTTCCTAGAAAACACAAATTACCAAACTGACTCTAGAAGAAACAGAAAATATAAACAAACCTATAACAAGTCAAGTCATTGAATCAGTAATCAAAAGTCTCCCAACTAAGGAAAGCTCAGGATCAGATGGCTTCACCAGTGAATACTACCAAACACTTAAAGAAATTCTTCCAAAAAATAGAAGAGGAGGGAACACTTCCTAACATATCCTGTGATGCCAGCATTAACCTGATACTAAAGCCAAAGATACCACAAGAAAAGAAAATGACAGACCAATATCTCTTGTGAATAATAGACACAAAAATCCTCAACAAAATACTAGCAAACTGAATCCAACAGCACATTAAAATTATACACCATGACCAAGTGGGATTTATCCCAGGATCCAGTGGTGATTCAACATAAGAAAATCAACCAATGCAGCATACCACATTATTAGAACAAAGGGTGGGGGGAGGCATGATTATCACAAAAGATGCAGAAAAAGCATTTGACAAAAGTCAACACCCTTTATATTAAAAACGCTCAGCAAACTAATTCCTAGTTAGAAATAGAAAGCAAATTTCTTAACATGATAAGGGGCATTTATGAAAAACCCACAGCTAACATCATATCCAATAATGAAAGACTGAAAGTTTTTCTCCTAAGATCAGGTACAAGACCAGGATGTCCACAGTTACTTCTGCTATTCAACATTGTACTAGAAGTTCTAGCCAGATCTGTTAAGCAAGAGAAAGAAATAAAAGGAATCCAAATGGGAAAGGAAGAAGTAATACTATCTCTATTTACAGACAATATGATTTTACATATATATAAAATCCCATAGGATACACACACAGACACACAAACTGCTACTAGAGCCAATAAATAAATTCAAAGTTGCGGGGTATAAGATCAACACATAAAAATCAGTTGTGTTTCTATATGCCAGTAATGAACAATCTGACAATTAAGTTAAGAAAACAATTCCATTTACAATAGTATCTATACGAATAAATACCTAGGAAAATATTTAACCAAGGAGTTAAGAGACTTGTACACTAAAAACTAGAAAATATTGCTGAAAGAAATTAACATCTAAATAAATGGAAAAGTATACTGTGTTCATGGATTGGAAAAAATGTTAAGATGGCAATAGTCTTCAATGCTATCTACAGATTCAGTTCAATCCCTGTCAGAATTCCAATGGCCTCCCCCCCAAAAAAAAACGGAAAAGCAAGTCCTCAAATTCATAAAGAACCTCAATGAGCCTTGAACAGCCAAAACAGCATTAAAAAAGAAAAGGTAGGAGGACTCACTCTCCTGATTTCAAAAGATATGACAAAACTACAGTAATCAAAAGAGTGTGGTACTGGCATAAGGATAGGCATATGGACAGAAGGAATAGAGAGTCTATAAATGAACCCAAAGCTCTATGATTGATTTTCAACAAGGATGTCAAGCCATTCAATGGGGGAAAGAATAGTCTCAACAGATGGTGTTGGGACAACTAGATAACTACATGCAGTAAGTGAAGTTAGACCCTTACCTCACCACACTTACAAAAATTAACACAAAATAGGTCAAAGACCTAAATATAAGGGCTAAACTATAAAACTATTAGAAAACATACAGGTAAGTCTTTATCACCTCAGATTTGGAAATACATTTTTAGATTTGACACCAAAAACATAAGCAACAAAAGAAAAACTAGGCAAGTTGGACTTCATAAATATCCTTTGTCCACTAAAGAATATTATCAATAATGTGAAAAAGATAAACTACAGAGTGGGAGAAAATACTTACAAATCATATATCTGATAGTGGTTTAATATCCTGAATATAGGAAGAATGCTTACACCTCAACAACAAAGAGACAATTCATTTAAAAACTGGGCAAAGGACTTGAGTAGACATTTCTCCAAAGAAAAAGTGTTCAACATCACTCGTCATTAAGGAAATGCAAATTAAAACCATAATGAGATTCCAATTCATATCCACAAAGATGGCTTTAATAAAAAAAAAAAAAAGGAAAGTAATGTTGGTGAGGATGAGAAATAGGAACCCATGCACATAGCTGATGGGAATATAAAATGGTACAGCCACTTTGGAAAACAGTTTGGTGGCTCCTCAAAAAGTGAAAGATAGAATAACCATATGACACAGTAATTTCACTCCTAAATATATATCCAGGAGAAATGAAAACATATATCCACAATGAAACTTGTACACAAATGTTTATAGCAGAATTGTTCCTAAGAGCCAAAAGGTGGAAATGACCCAAATGTCCACCATGATGGATAAACAAATTGTGTTATATGATACAATGAAATATTATTCAGCCATAGAAAGGAACAAAGTATTAAAAGATGTTACAACTTGAATGAACCTCAAAAACATTATACTAAGTAAAAGATGCCAGATACAAAAGGTCACATATTACATGACTCCAGCAATATGATATATCTAGAATAGGCAAATTCAGAGAGAGAGAAAAAGATTAGAGATTTCTTAATGGGTACGGGGTGTTTTTATGGAATGATGACAAAGTTTTGAAACTAGAAAGAGCTGTTGGTTGCATGAAATAGCAAATACACCATACTGAATTGTACACTTTTTTATTATTATTAGCATATTCATCATTGCAAATTGTAATCTTTCCCCATGCCCTTCACACAACCTATCACTCCCCACCCCCTTCCCTCCCTCCCCCTCAGCTCTAGTATCCTTAGGTTTGTTGTCTCCTCCTGAAAGTTCAATATATTACTGTAGTTCTTTCTTTCTTCCTTTCTTTTTTCTTTTCCTTTCCTTTCTTTTCCTTTCTCCCAGTTATGAGTGAGAACATGTGGTATTTCTCTTTCTGTGTCTGGCTTATTTCACTTAATATGATTTTTTCCAGGCTCATCCATGTTGCTGCAGATGGCAGAATTTCATTCTTTTTCATGGCTGAGTAGTTTTCCATTGTGTATATATACCACATTTTCCTTATCCAGTCATCCATCAATGGACATTTAGGTTGGTTCCATATTTTGGCTTTTGTAAGTAGAGCTGTGATGAACATGGGAGTGCAGGTATCCCTTCGACATGATGATTTCCATTCCTTTGGATATATACCCAGTAGTGGGATTGCTGGATCATATGGTAGGTCTATCTGTAGTTGTGTGAGGAACCTCCATACTGTTTTCCATAATGGTTGTGTTTGTACACTTCAAAGTAGTTAATTGTATGTTGTGTGAATTTCACCTCAATAAAAGAAAATGTCAAAAAAAAGGGGGTTGAAAATAAGTTTCTTTTTCAGCTTTCAAGTGCACTGCGCACCCTGGTCATGGGACCCACTATGTAACCTCCCCTAGAGCAAAGGATGTCACCTGCACTTTCCCAGCCCAGGGCTGGCTGTTAGTAATGTCTATTTGGCCTTCTCCAAGGCTGCAGATTCTTCTGGAATAGTACACACCCAAATGGAGGATCAAGGGGCCAATTCGACCCATATACCCCACAGGAGCAATCCCATCCTATTTGAACTGGACTAACCCCATGTTTCCTTTTTAAGCTTCATCAAGCATGAGTACCGCAGACCACAAAATATGCTAGGCAACATAAACAAGAACCAAGTTACCAAGGGGCATGGTTTCATGTACACAGGTCAGTCACTATGGCCACCAACCTCTGCCCCTGACCACAATTCTGGGAAAGAGGCCATTGCTGAGGCTTATGCCAGCAGGGCGGCAATGTCTCCACACAGTGTTCCTGGAATTCATTTGAATGTTTGAAGTAGAGAAGGTTTAGGGAAATGTTTGCATTATTCATGCCAGCACTGTCCCTCAAAAAGATGTGGGTTTCCCACTCTTTCCAGTCCAAGACATCCTTTCTACTGTGGAAGTGGGGAGTATGACTGCCCATCCAGCCGTCAGCCTGTCTCCTATGCTGATACACCCAAATCCACATACATGTTGACACATATAGTGACCTTGGATCATTCCAGAATATCATTTGGATGGAAATGCTAGTTTCATAAAAAGTGACTATAGCAACTCCTGGTTTCAAATCTGCCTGATGTCCAAATGATGGCTGCAACTCCCAGCAGCTTCCTGTCAGTTAATATGTGATTTAAACCTTCTATTGTGTACCAGTTGCGCTCCCTGTTTTACAGTATGCCAAATTTAATGCTTCCTTCCTGCCCTTTCTATGTAGAAGGTGATTCAGAAAGTTACTCTGATTTTCCTTTCCGCATGGCTTACCTTTACTATCCTTTCTCTCCTTCTGCCCCTTTTTCCCCTATGGGGTAATTTTTCAACCACTAAACATATGATAAACTTTCCTCTCCTCAGGCCTCAAGGCAGCCTCTTGAGTAATCGGCCTAGTCTCTATCTTTCTCTTCTGATCTTTCTCCTGGTCATGTGAAGGGCCTGATGCTTCTCAGAGGGCAGCTTTACAGTAAGGAACACAATTTTCATCTGCCAAATGCCATTCTCCATGTCCATAAACCAATTTCTTATATAATCACATAATTTCTCACTCAGCCACCTTGCACATTCCTGCTAAGGAGCAAGACAGCCACATTACAGGAACAGAAACAATCTCCTTCACTCAACAAATCATGATTGTGCCCAGTATGTTGTGGTTTCTAGTGCTAACATGTTGAAGAGCCAAAGAAATACCATATCCAGCAGGGGCAGCTACAACTATGCTCTAATGCTACTCTGACTTGGAAGCCATTTAGGGAAACCCTATAAAGCCAGCCCAGTGTTGCTTGGGCCCCAGTCTGAAGGGCATTTCCCAACTAGACCAAACTTGTATGCTACTCACAACTGTTAGTCCAGGGTGGACTGTTAATTTGTCTTACAAAATTATACTATATTCATTCTGAAACCAAGCACAGTGCCGTGTCTCTGGGGGAACAGGCACTCAATAAATATTGATGGATCATGTTGAGCCTGACATTTGGGAGGAAAAGGCCAAAAAAAAAAAAAAGGCTGTCATTTCATGAAGTGACGGCTTCCCAAAGGCTCTCAAAATAACTGGGCATGTTGGGGCTCCAGCAGTGGTGTTCAGATTGTCCTGTGAGATCTTGGGGTTCTGTTGGAACTGCTCCAAGTTTCCATAAACATTTAATTCAAAAAACACCTGTGTGTATTTAAATATATAGTATTTTAAAACTGTAATAAAAACCAAAACAAAATAACACCTAACAAACACCTAGTGTGTTACGTCCACAATGGCAAATTGAAGACCACCAATGGGTTAGCAGGAGCTGTGGGGTTGGCTCACTTCTGTTCAACCCTCAGGATTGATGCTTCTCCTGCCTGAACTTCTTATAAGCCTTGGTTCATTGGTTCAGAAGGTTGTGTGAGTGCACCAGGTTTTTGCAGTTTAGGTCCATATGTACCCACTTTCATAAAATTATACAAGCAAGAGATCCCCTTCTCTCAGTGCAAATCAGGACCTTCTTGCTGTTGGCAGAGCCAAAAGAAAATACAGAAATAAATTGAGTATTGAGACTATAACCACAACTGTCATCCATCACCCCAATTACAAAATTTTATAGTCATCAAAACAGCCTTGTTCTCAACATTATAAGTAACTGGCATATACATTTATACTCCATAGCAATGAAATACTGCTTTTAATTTCACATTTTTAACATAATGAGGTGCCAGTTATGATTTTTATTAAAAAAAGAGTTTCTTCTTCCACCATGGAGGGAGAGTAATGGGTGAACCAATTACCCATCCCTTGTGACTTGGATGAGTCCTTTTGGAATGGGAGCACGAGCTCAAGGACACCATGGCACTTGGTGAGCACAGAGGCATATAACACAGTCATCGCCCAGCTGTGTGCTCCAGACTTAGCACATTCCACATCTCACCTCTGTCGAACTAGATTATCATCTGTCATAGTGGAACTCTTCAAGTGCAGGTCAGTGTTTGTTTCTATGCAGCACATGCCCTCCACCAGCTCTCTGGGTGGCTTCATTTCAACAATTTGAGACACATAGTCAATACCCTCCAAACACAATACATTTAAGGGGTCATTTTAAAACAAGGTTATAACCTAGTTCTTGGGGTGAGGAGATAGACTGGCTTCAGAACAGTGCTTCGGACCTCAGACAATTCCCTCTGATTCTTGAAACATGTCTTCCAAAACATTTGGAATTTGGAACAGTCTGTCCCATGGGGCTGTAGGTATCAAGGAAGTCCTTTTAATGTAGTAGCCAAAAACTGTATACCCAGGGCTGGCCTTAGTTACATCCTCCCATTCATCTCTTCCTCCTGCAGGTGCAAAGCCCGGGCAAACAGATGGGAAGCTATCAGTGCTTAACCAACCCAAACCCACACTTGTCTTGGCTCATGTAGTCAGAGCTGCAGAAAGTGGGGAGGAGCCATTCTCTTGAATGGGCATTCACTGGCTCTCCCAGCTGGCATCTCTGAATCCAGGTGTGATTTCCCCACAGCAAACTTCCCCATAGCTTACTGATAAGACCCCTTGGATATGACAGTATTTCCCATCAACAGGGACAAACTGCTGCATCCCACACAACCATGCTTGCCCTCTGAAGCAGTAACTATTTAAAAGGAGTCCAATAGGGTACAAAATCTAAAGAGGAAATGCTGAAACTCTGGGAAGAATTTAGGTAGGTGGAGTGTGATTACTGAAGTTGAAATCTGCCCAGACCATTGAGTTAACCACTAGTGCTATAAAAAAGAATGCTGTGGGTTCATTAAATTACTTCATTCCACCTGAGCCTATTAATATTGTCTAAATCGTTAAAGTCTTATGTCCCACTAAATACAAATGATGAAAATGGGTAAACCCCAAGCAGATGGCTGCCTTTATGGAGCATTATTCAACACCACAATAGTCCTCTAGGATCTGAGGTGGCTGTTTTTAGCCACTGTGATTGACATAAGCATGTGTCATAAAAACTCACATGGTACCAGGGCTTCAGGGCGATGTAATAGAAAATTGTCCTGCACATATTCAACTAGTAACTAATCCTGAAATGTGCATGATGAAAGTGAGACAACAAATGATTTACAAAGAGCCAGAGGTATTTCAACCATGTCCTTGGTAGCCTTTCCGTAGAGAAAGAGATAAGGCAACAGCTGACGGAGGTAGCACCCATGGAGATTCCTTTCTTGACGTAGGCTCTTATCTGGCCCTTGAAAATCAGTAGGACCATTTGTTCTACCCTACACTCAGGCATTTCCCCCAAGCTCAGGTTGGGGGTACCAATCTGGAACTGGAAGGGTAACTGGTAATAAGTTAAGTATGTGGTATGCCTAGTGTGTGTATATGAGTGTGTACAAGCTCTTGGTGGCCGCATTTTGGGCATTTTCAGATTCAATCCTGTACTAAGAAAATGACCAATCCGTGATGGGAGAAGAAAGGGTTCCCACCTCATCAGATGATTTCCCTGGATAGCACTGCTCCCCCCCCCCCCCCCCACTGGCTCACAAAGGGGAAACGCCCAGTAACGACTGACTGACTTGGAACATATCTGGAGTGGGCTTAAGCACAGCTAAACCCTCACTGGTGTTCAAGTCTGATGCTTGCCTCAGATCTGTGGCCAGGTTAAATTGTCCAAATAAAGGCAAATCTATATCACTAAGCCAGGATTCAGGGCTAGACAGAAGGATGACATCAGCAAATCACATGGTAGGGAGCAGCTGCAGGCAGGTAAGGTTTCCCAAGTGCTAGTTTGGAAATAAATCAACGTCAGTTCCTAATAATATGATTTCAGAGACTTCAACTGTTAATCTTTTAGTAAGAAGTATCGATGAGACCAAGATCCTATGATGAGGCAGGTTAAATAAATAAATAACAAATGATAGCTCGGTTTTAACATTTTATTGGGTAAATGATTTTAAAGGTAATAACAATAGTGTCAAAACTACTACAATATCTTTCCATAGCCATACCTTACAGACCCACATAAGCCTTCTCATAGTTTTTCTTTTTGCTCATTTTTTATTTTAAAGCCATACATGTCATATAAAATGCCCATTTCCAATAGTTTCTTCAAACTATTAAGCAATTTAATGTGGAAGGAAGGAGGACCCAGTTATACTGGAAGGGGGTTCAGGTAATCTGTGATGTCTTACAGTAATCAAAAAACAGGTTACTAAGAAAGAAGGAAAAGAGGAGCTACTCCAGGTAGCTTTTTGCTCATTGCAAGTCTCACCATTGCATTGCCAAGAACTCACTATGCTGGTGACCGATTCAAAGTAATTTTGGGGAACATATAAAACACTAAAATAATTTAGAAACTAGATCCAAATATTTCAAAAGTAATCAACTTTGATATACAAAAGCAGTCAGAGGTGGTTACAAAAGTTTGTTTTCTCAGTGCGTCTATGTACCAGCGCAGTTACTGGGTCCAGAGCAAAATAAAAGGTTCATTTTCTTCTGAAACAGTAATAAAAAAACAAGGAAAACATATCTTTGTATATAAAGGATCAATGCTGGTCTTAAGAATAATGTAATCAGAAACCCTTAAATTGAGAGGCACACAACGGGTTTCTGCTTTTAAAAAATAAAAGGAAAGTCACCAGTTTATTTCGATAGAGGAGGTGCTCACACCCCTCAAATAAACAATTCAATTTAACATCACTAGCAAAAATCACTTAGAAACTGTACAAAAATAAAAAAGTTAACACATTTAATCCTGCAAGGTTTTTGTAAGGACTGGAAGGCAGGCTTTTGGAGCAGCATTTGGGCATGGCTGGGGGCTTCTTTGGTTTGATCTAACACACATAAGAGATGGAACCTATTCCAGATGACAGTTTCAAATTTCCCGCACATTTGAAGACAAGGAAAGAGGCCAGTATACAAACTTCCGGTGTGCTGGGCATTGGGACTGTATGCACTGGACTGAAAAATCTTATAACTGCTTGAAGTGGGGTGGGGGGAAAAGAGCAAGCCTTGCACTTCCTCCATCAATGTCACCGACCACTCACAGTAGGGGAGACTAGAGAGAGTAGTAGCACATTCTCAGTGCAGTCAGAAGGCCACTTGAGGGGTGGGGGGACAATTGTTCTTTTAGAATCTGGTACCTGGCTGACCTTGTTTAAGAACAAGAAAACCCTTCCAGAAATGGAAGCCTTTTGCTACATACCAAGGTAAAATACGTACTATTTTCCAAGAGGAAAAATACCCAGTTGCATTTGGAAACGGAAAACTTAAATGGAACTAATTAACATTTAAAAGGGGCTATGTAAACTTTGTGCTACTCAAATGAAGTTCAAGTATTACTTCTGAGCTGTTTAAAGATCACTGAACTTACACAATATTCTGGTGATAAGAGTGCAATTCATATTTGTGTTTCTGAACAAATAAATCACAACTGGCTAGAACACAACCTGTGCAATTAGAATCTTCTGAGTTAAAGACACATGCTACATATTTCAACATGTTCAAAGTTAATTCACACCACATATTTAACAGCTTTGTAATATATGACAAAGGTGAAAGGGTCTAGCATTTGTTTGTTTGAAGCACACCATTACAGTTTGTATAACACCCTTTACACTACAAAGTCTTTTAATCAACAGCTACTTAGAGACAAATGCACTGTGCATTAACTTGAATACAAAAGGAGACAAAACTATCCTTTTCCCCCAAGCCATGGTGGGAAATATTGCTGACCTCGTCCTTTGAAGCCTGCAGGATGGTTATTTCTTCAGTATAACATTATTACACTGGTAAGAAAATCTGTATAACATCTGCATATATCAAGGATTTAAAAAAGTCTGATATGATTTTAGAGTCCGCATGACCAGTCACGTGACCTGCTCAAGATTGATTAGCACCGTTAAATACATAAACACACACATATGTATGTATGTATGTGTAAGTATATGTATACACACACACATATATGTATGTAATAGATCATTTCTTTAAAAAAAACTAACCATAAGTTCACCCAGGACAAGGAGCCTGTTGAACTGATGAGATGATGGATAAGATGGATTTCACAACAATATTGGTCTACTTTGTCTCTCTTCAGTTTGCTTGTTTTTTTTTTTTTTTTTTTTTTTTTTTGCAGCAGACAATATCATTCAGCTTGTGCTCAGTTTCCCTATAAGGGCAAGAAAAAGTTTCCATCAGGTAGCCACTTGTTTTTATACTGAAAGACTAATCTGCTCCAAAATGCTCCCAAGTAAAAACAGCATGATTCAAAATCCCTTTAAGCCCAGCACCTAACTTTTTCTGACTAATCTCTAGGTTCAATGGAACTGGCTACCAAGATTGCATTTCAGGCTAACAAGTGGCTTCTTAGTTAAGGCATCACAACTGAAAATGGTTATTTCAGCAATGGATGAAGGAATACCAACAAACTTCTAAGAACTGTCATCAAAAACAAAAGCAGTTTGCTTTGCCCCAGTGGCAAGCAGAAGGGATTCAGCCAATTTTCTCACAAACTAGGAAAGGATTTTCGAATTCTGAACTAGCAGTCTGTTGCTTATCACAGCAACTATATGTATAAGTTATATCATTTCAATATTCAGTGACATTTCTTATAGTTTTAGAATATATATTCTGCAGCATACTTTTATTCATCACTTGATATATTTCTTGTTTGAAAAAATTAAATATATTTTCATATATATGTGTGTGTGTATATATATATATATATATACACATATACATATATATACACACATACACATACATACATACACACATATATTTACTACCATAAAGTGAAGGTCATCTTATGTACAACCCTCCTATTGACATCAGTAAGTTCTCTTTGTATGCATCATGGGAAGACTAGCCCTGCAAATGAGTTGGGCTCTAACTATAGATATATATCAGATATATAAATATGTATCTGAATGCCAACTCCATTTCTACAGGTGTAACACAACATCTTATCAACACAATAAATGTGTTTCTATCAAAAGTATGTAGTGCAGAAAGAGATTCAAACTATTTTATAGTATCTCTAAAACTCTAGTATTGTCCCCATGATAGACAAACATACATACCTGAAATCATGGCATATATGAACTTTGTCTCACTAGATTATCTTTACCATATCTTTAGATGGTAGCTAAAATTGTCTCTGGCCAATCATGAAACCTAAAGCTAACAAATTTAAATTAATATAAAATAGACAAATGTCTCTTTTTGGTTTTTGCTCAAAATAAATTTTTTTCAGCTTAAAAAAATACTTAAGAGTAAGGAATTTATCTAATCTGTTGTTTCACATATAGAAACAATAGAATTTTACAAGAATATTTCTCTAAATTGCCTTTTCTAACCCCTCTTAATTCCACTTAATTATATTCTTTGCAAAGGCACTAAATTCTGTATCTGCTTCCTTCCTAATATTTGCTGCTCTTTAAAATGATTTCTGTAGCCTATATGAAAGGTAGTTTGTACTTTCTTAAAACAGTGTTTTAGTTTGTAAATTGGTTCTATAAAGTGATGAGGCAGTCTCTCCTATCTGTTGCTAACCAGCACGGTAAGCATAAATGATTTCTCACTCTCTGTGACAAGCCCTATCATGGACTTTCAAATGTTTGCTACTAGAAATAAAGTTCATATATTTTAACCATGGGAAAAACATATACGCAAAGAGTGAAGACCCAAATACTAAGCTCTCATAGCAAAGTGAATATTAGACAAATTCAAGAATATACAAATACCTGAATTTGATATGCATTACTCCCAAACTCAGCTATCAAAAAACAACTATCTTAACTGAGGAAAACTAAAGATAAACCTAAATAAAATACTTAAAAACTGCACACTTTCTTCTATCCACAGTTGAAAGAAAGAGGAAGGAAGGAAGGAAGGAAGGAAAGAAAGGAAAGAAAGAAGACAGAATGGAAAGCAAGGACAGAAAGACAGAAACCTGATTGAGAAAGCAAAGCAAAATTCTACACAATATTGTAAGGAAAGAAAACCCAAAGGTTATATATGCTGCAAAAAAAAAAAAAAAAAAAAAAAAGATCTAAAATAATAAAACAGGATCTTCTTAACAAACGCTGTTTTCCTACCCGTTACCATGATGATCTTAATTGAGGATGTCAAAGCTTCACCATGGCAACGGAAACTATCATCATAAAATGGTACAGTAAAAGAGATAGCTAGACCAAGAAGGTGTAGGGTCTCCTGGGAAGAGGTCTGCAGAGAGGCCCAGTGACTGGTTGTGCGGCTCAGTGTCAGGAATAATGGTTGTATGGCGGAAGGGGATGCCCAATGCCATTCTGAAAATGATGATGCTGGCGATGAGCAATGTATTCAGCATAGCTCAGGGTCATCTTTTCACTACGGTACCTGAAAGAAAGTCAGGGAAGAGAGAAGTGAACATTGAGAAATAGATGACACGTCATTGTCAGAACTAAGCGGGACTTTAGAGAAAATTTTATAGATCGGGAAACAGGCCCAAAGAGAAGCAGTGATTTGCCCAGTGTCACCAACCTAGTAAGTTGGAAAGCTGCATCCAGTGCTCTTTCCACTCTAGTACTCCTTGTTTTTATTGTTTTATTCTTCTGGCAATTTACCCCCTCAGCCCCAGTTTGCTAACAGGAAGGAACAGGGGAAAGCCAACCTTTTGCCATTATGTATGCATCTCCTTCACTTGACTATTCTTTAAAGATCTCCCATCCTTCCTTCTTTTACTATTCCTATGCTGTCCACACATCTACTTAGGTCTTGTCATTAACAACAACAACTTTTCTTCATCCCGGTATCCCGAACCCTCTCTTTCCCCCCACGTCTAGCTTTCTTTTCATTGCCACATTTCCCACAATAGTAATGTGTATTTTCTACCTTCAGCCTCCATCTCACACTACTCCTTGCCCCAGTGCTCCTTGGCTTCTGCTGCCACTCTTCCATGGAAACAGCTCTGTTGAAGGCTGTCCCTGATTCTGCTTGACCTTTGCACTATGATACCACTCACCACTCCCTTCTTGAAGCCCTCTGGTCCCATGGGTTCTCCCTCTGCCTCTGAGACTGCTCCTTATCTGTGATTGCTACTCCTACCCCTGCCTTGTAGGATTTTCCTGTTTCTATCTTCCATTCCTCTGGCTCTATACTCTGTTCCCCTCAGTGAACCCTATATCCTTCAACTATGATCTCTTTATAGATGATCCCAAAGCATCATCTCTAGCCATGAGCTCTATACACATATATTTTCAGTGACCTGCTAGACATTTTATATAGATATCCCAAGAAGCACTTCAGATCCAGAATCAGTGCATAAACCTAACGCCCCTCCTGTGGTCCCTACCTTGGTTAAAGGGATGACCTTGGTCCCTTTGATCTAGATTAAAGCCTTGATTTCCTTACTTCTAAATGTTGACTATGTCCTTTCATTTCTTCCACAATATTTTCATATCTGTCCCCACCTTTCCTCCCATCCCATTGCCAGAATGCTAGTTAAGGCCCCCACTGCACTTCTTTTAGATGATTGCCACAGATTCGTAGATAACAGAAATGCTTCCTAGCTCATTTTCCTGTTTCCAGTTCCAAGCTTATATCCCCCCAAGTCCATCTGTTTAAAATCCTTCAGTTCCTACCAATTGCCTAAAGAGTCAGGTCCAAACTTCTTAGTCTGGAACTTAAGACCCTCCTTGTTCTGATCCAACCGACTTTCTAATGACCACCTTCTCTAAGAACACTGAAAGACCACCTTAATCGAACTATTTCACATTCCTCAGAACTTGTTTGTACTTCACCACCTACATGCCTTTACTTGCAAGGTCCTCTTTAAGGGACTTCCTTTCCTCTCTCACTCTCTACCTGTTAAATATTCTACCATTCTTCAAGCCCAGACCTATATGGACTTCCTCTTTGAAACCTTCTGTTTTCCCCCACCCGCCTGAATTCCTCTTTACATACTTTATCATCTTACATCATCCATCATATTCTGCCTTATATTAATAATTGTTTTGTGCATGCCCTTCTATTCTCCACGACTGTCAACCAGCAGGAACAGATATGCAAGAATTTTCAAATGTATAACTCAGAGCTGAGAATAGTCCATTTTTAGACTACAGGCCTTCAATCTGGTTTTATGAAATTGAAATAAAAGGAAACTGCAACCCATTTTCCTACATTATTTAATATTTTCCTTTTAAAATAAGTATCCCTATTATTCCACGCCAAAACTTATTTAGCATTTGCGTTTAGCTAAATTGTGTTTGCCTGCAAGCTCTCATGGTACACTTCTGCCACTGCCAAAATTTGAAGGTTAAATTAAAATTTGAGGACTAGTTATCAGAATCCTGGGGTTCTGCTAAGCAATGTCAAAAGCTAGCCAACAGCTAATTCAGGTACTTTCTCCAATAACATAGTCTAAAGTCTCAGAGAGCTTGCTCGTACAAAGCCGGAGTAATCACACAGAGCTAAAGATGGGAAGGATGGGCTCATACATCATATGGGCTTTACTGCCAAGCAGAGTTCCATTGTATCCACCCTTAGTATGGCCCTGCCATTCATTCCCATTATGTTTCAGAAAAGAGAAGCAAATATAATTAGAGACACTAAAGAAATCAAAGGGTTATAGGCATACACGTCGAAATGTGCCGGTTAGACTTGTGCTAGAAAATGCCTTCTGTACCTGGTCAGTTTTATGGTTTTCCTGAATTCATTAGTAATTGGAGCTTTGTATCCTCCTTTCCTCAGTAAGGAGTCTATGGTCTGAATATGGTCCCATCCTGTGGAGAGTTGACCAGATAAAACATAAGTCAAGAACATGTAATAAGCACCTTTGGTTAAATGCAAAATGACTTTGTAGAGGTCAGCTATTATTGTCACCAAATGACATCAACTCCTTTGGTCCTAAAAACAATCATACAGAAGAGCTAAGATTTTATCCTGTACAGAAGCAGGTTCATCACCACACACCTTAAACTCTAGCTATCCACAATGTCTAACAACATTGGCTTCTTTATCTCAACCACATTCAAAGTCAAGGAGCCTAAGAGGCTGGCAGGAACTGCTCAGTCATGTCTCTGTAAGAAACCACAACCACTTTACTTTCCTCTAACAGTGACATCTTTATAAAAGAGGGAGAAGCCTAAATGTCATTGTGCCAAATCAGTAGTATTTAGGACTCCCACACTACCTTATGGTAATTGCTGTTCCTAATGGTATCTTCTATAATCAATCAAGTATATTTGTGTATAATAATCAAGGGCATTATTGGTATACTAATATCTGAGGCCCTCTACCTCTTATGTATGCTTTATGAAGTCAAAGATACTGCATGATTAAGACATTTTCTAAAGCAACCCAAACAAATTTTTAGGTAACTGCCTTAAAGATTAATTTTCTTGTTTGAGGGTTTAATAATATTAAATCTTGCTGTTACATATCGCACAATTATATAAACAAACATGGGAAAACCAAATTACAAATGCTTTCTGATAAGAAGAAAATTTCCATAAGACAAAAGAAAAAAAGACAATCATTTCAACTACCATGAAACTAGAACTTAGTGATGGCTAAAAATGACAAAATACTACAGAGTGAAAAGTTACTTTGTGTTACAGGGTTGGTTCATAAAGGTCTGTGTTATATCTGTGAAACAGGAAAATGTTTGTTGATTGGGAAGTGTAGACCAAGTATATAAAACTCTAATACTTCATGTATTTTCAATGCTCCCAATCTTAATGGGAAACCTACAATCATAATATTAGCAGAATGAGTGATGGCAACCACTAAGAATGAAACATTTGATATTGACAATGACAAGGAACTATGTGGCTGTCAAAGAAAATGCTGGTTTATGCTACAGCACAATATAATATAGGAAAATGGCATTTCAAATTAGTAGCAAACTGTTACCTAAATTGAAACCCAACTTTTACAAATCTTTGCTTTTTTGAAAATATACATTTATGTGTTTATGCTGTCAAACTTCAGTGCAGAAATTCAACTTCTGTGTGACTAAATCACTGATTTGATACAGACATTGCAGTGGCAGTGATGGAAGAGTCATTTCTAATCATTTGACACTGATCAATTATCAGACATAACTGCAAGGTATTGCTTTTCAATCTGTATATTTGTTTAAATTATTCACCAGATCATATGAAATAAAGTACGACAATGACCTTGCTCCTTTGCAACCTCTGGTAGGTAGGTGGCGGTGCGTTTTGATCCTTTTTCATTGATGAATTCTATTCTAATGCCATGTACACCCACCTGAAAGAAATTGGTAGTTTTATTAGTACAGTCTTCTTCATAGAATCAGAAAGAAAAGATTATAATTCAACTTTCAAGAGAATGCAATTCTTCCTTTCCCCTTGTTCTTAGAAGGACATATCAGTTTTCTTTTTCTAAAGCTTTGACTTTGGATTTGAAGGCCGTTATGATGGCCATGGAGACTGAAAACACTGATTTGCACATGCCCAACATGCGCTGGGCTATGCTATTCTTTTGGAAAACTGGAACAGCCATTCCAGGGCTGTGTGTAGAATAAGACAGTTGATGGCAAGAATCCTGCCCCCACTCCCAAATTGTGGCTCATGACAATAAGGAACTAGGCAAAGGAAACTGACTTCAAAGAGAGCAAACAGCCATCCTATTTTGCAGGTGCACTCACCACTTCAGATTAAGTTCCAAAACTTCCAGTGCTGACCCCCTCCCAAGCTGTCTAGTCCCTTTAAAACCTTGAATTGTATGTTGGCAAGCAAACACAGTCAGGTAAGACTGAAAAAAAAAAGTAATAAAAACAACCAGATCCTACATCATCATCCAGTACAGAGAGTATTTCTAAAAAACATATTATGGTTTAGAGTGGGCCAGTGGCAACCTCTCCCTCTCCATCTACACCACTGCCCTCGTGCAGTGCTGTTCAACTTAACAGCAATAAAGATTTCAAATCACTTCAGGGCAGGGTGTTTTTGCACATTCTCTTTATACTAGCCAGAGACCACTGTAACTTTTTTATGTGAAACAAACTTTTGGTGATGCCCGAGAAAAGGTAGTCTATGTAAGTGTGGGCAATTTCTTGCTAATGTTTTTGAAAAGTAATGTGTTTGTCCTTTTATTAGCATACAATCAAAAGATATTTGACCTTCCTCCTCATATCTCACATAGAATAGTGTATAGAGCTAAAGATCATTAAAAGTTCTTAACTTCTTTGTAAACATTGATAGTTAAAATGAAATTTCCAAAACACAACAACCCATTCTGTTCTCCCAAATCTGTGGTTGCCTCAGATCAGTGGTTCCCAAGTAGAGTGTCAGGTTGTCCAAGGTACTGGAGGGAAGATGTAAGACCAGGTAAACATTATTACCCAGGATGGAGGCTTCTTATCCGAGCAGGTGAGTGAAGTCATAGACCTTTATTCTTTCCATCTGTATGGATGTAAAGGTCTACAAGAGGAAAAGGGGTCAATGAAAACCTCTTTTGTTTCTTCTGCCTGAAATTTTCCAATTTTTCAGGGAATAAAAAGTTCTCTGGGAAATCCATTTTATTTTTTACCCAGGTCTTCACACATTCAGCCATTAGAGCCTGTCAGATCTTCTGAGCAGTTTTTGTTTTTTATTAAAGCATATCTCTGTGGCTATTTCTTTTATCTATTTAATATAAGTATTCTTATGAATCTTCTTTGGCTAAAAATGCAACCAGGGCAGCTGTTTAAAAACTAACACAATAAGGCCTCCCATACCCTGTGGGAAATGACCATGGACAGCTGAGAAGAAATATGAATGCTTGGCTATCAGGCAATTCCAGGATAAAGGACATCTACTAATCTCCCCAGTGCCTGACATAGTACTGAGACAATGACAAATTTGCAACATTTTCTGTATACTGACTTCCTGATCAGTGACTTTGAATTTTTTTCCTTTGACAATATCAGATTCTTCATAATTTGTTTTTTAAAATATACAGTGTAAGTAATTTATGCTCCATCATTCACTGAAGTGAATTTTGATTCTTCTACTCTATTTATCAAAAATCTGTCATGTTAAAATTGAAAAGAATTTTAGTGTTTATTAAGGTGTCTAGTCAAAATTGGGAGAGGAAGAATGTCTCCCTATTTGTGAGATGAGAATGTCAGACGAAATCAGTGATATTTAACTGGCATGGGGTGGGGATGGGGCTGTAAAATTTATCAGAATTTAAGGGAGGTTTCATGCTTCAGCAAGTAAAATTTAAAAGAACAACTCCCCAGGTGATTTTTATTCTAGCTGCACTAGATAACCTCTAATAACCATTCTAGCTCTGACAAATTGTGGCTACGTATTGAAAAAAAAAGTGATTTAGGCAAATGGGGGGTAATTTAGACACATAATTCCTTTCTTCATAGGAGTACATTCTGTGTTCTTCAACAAAAATGTCAGAGATTTTAAAGCCTCATAATTTACAATTAAAAGAGGTTAAGACTAATTGTAGGCTATGTGAATATCTTAATAAAGCTGCTTTTATATATGTGTACACACACACACACACACACACACACACACACAAGTATATATGTGGTTAGACCAAAATCAAAGGACATGTTGACCAAAATAAAATTCCTCACAAATAAGACTGCTCTATTTACTTTTGTATTTTGAGAAGGACCACTATCAAATTTGATAAAATAGGAGAATTTTGATTTTTTTCTTAAGTACCACATTTACAACTTTTAATTCCTTTTTGGGTTCCTATGATTCTGAACAGTTGAAAGCCTCTGTAAATTGAACTGTAGGTATGGTGATTTTAAAGTGATTCCTTTGTGAGAAATAACTTTTTTCATAGGTCAAAAACATACTCCAGAAAGCAAAGCCAAAACCAGAGTGACTCATTTTTTCAACTAGTAGAATCAGAAGCATGGTAATAACGTTCTTAACAGAATCAAAGCATAATAGCTTTTTGTCACCTGTTGAGCAACAGCATTTTCTTTATTTCTAGATCCACAGACGCCACCAAATAGTCATACTGCACAATGAAAACAGGAGAGTGGAAAATGGCCTGCTGTGGAGAAGGACCGATTATGGCCAACCTGTGGAAATCACTGGGTTTGCAAATTAAGTCATCTCCACTGAAATGAGCACCAAAACTAATTCCATATTGCTCCAGGGAGGCATCTGTCACAGCTGCAACTCCAAAATGTAACCCTCATGCATAATAATTAAATCCTCCCTTACACAGACTGGAGAAGCCTTTGGCCCAGCAGCATCCCAAGGGACAAATGCTATGGTGGCAGTTATCAGCTAGGTAAGAGATCAGCTAACCAGAGAACTGGGATTCCCTGAAGCAGACCTGCTCTAAAACTCTATCACAGTAACTTTATATTTCTAAGGATGGATTAGGAGACAGCATATGGGAAAACTATCCTACCAAACATATCTCTAGCTAATCCTACCACTGTCCAAAGTACAGCCAGGTGGGAAAAAACTAAAGTCTTGCAAATCTAGCCTTATGGGAGTCTGCAGGTCCTTTTCAAAATTATTAGGTCTGAGAAAAAGAAATGCTTTCAAGGTCCATTAGCTGTGATAATATTCTTTTAATCAAGACTGTACTTTTGCTAAGCAAAGCTATAAATCAACTCGAATCGTAGTAAATTAAATGCAGGACTTATAGATAAGAGGATATGGAATTAAACAGAGCTGTATCTGTGTGTGCTGAGAGAACATTAAGACCAATTCAACAGATTCCTATTTCATGCTAAAAAGAAAGCCATATTTATTCTGAACCATTCCATAGCAAGTGATTTTTATTAATGCTATTATACAATCTTTTGTTTTTAACATTGTTCAGAATGATTAAATATCAAGATTAATGTTAAGACCCTAAAATATATCATAATTATTCTGGGGTTGATTATCCACTTTGGGGATTGTGGCATCACCATCTCCACCTGGCCTCGCCATCTCCACCTGGCCTCCACCGCATCCTCTTTCCTCTCTTGTCCATTTCTCTATTTGTTCACTCCTCTATCAGACAGCATGTGGGCACAGAAAGAAGAGATACATACAAATTAATCAATTTTGCTACAAAGTAAAAGGTTTGGTAGGAGAAGAGATTATAAATAATGGCTAAAATGAAGCTTTGAGACTGTCTACAGATTTCATTTATCCTCGTTATCTGGTCCCTTGTTAGAAATGTGGCATCACTTAAAACTATTATCCTCTAATGCAGTGACCCTCAACACAAGAGCATTTTTTAAAAGTGCCCTCTCCCACTCCATTATAATACATGGCCCATATTATGTGTCTCACAATTGCATAGTCAAAGCTTAATATACCCTAGTCTGTCTATAAGGCAAGTGTTAGTCCTGTAATCCACTAGCAGCAGTACAAAAAGGTCTCACTCTTATTTGTGAATCTGATCAGCAAGGCAACAATCTGAATATGCTGAAATGTGAAAAAGAGTCATCTGGCTAAAAGCAGAAATGAGTATAAAATGTGCTCTGGCTAAGATGAGTAGGCTCCATGCAAACCTTTGACCATTTGGGTCCACAATTACCTCCACAGTCTTGACCCTCAAAGCTAAATCTTCCTGTGATCACATCCTGGCAAAAAGAACCAATGCCCTTCCTCAGGTGACAACCTGCCTTAGTAAATGCCACAATCAGTCCTACTCTTCCCAATTTTTAGAACCAAATGCTGGTTTTCCCTGTAACAATATGGCCATGGCTTACTTCACCAATTTTCAGGGAGTTCATCTTGAAAAACAAAAAATATCAGGAGGTCAAAGAGTCGAAAGTTGTTTGACATGTCTTTTTGGATGAACTCTTTTGGCAAAATATGCTTTGCAATTAACAAGGCAGCCAGTTACTGGCCATTCACATAAGGCTGACCTGCCAGGCTCAATATGCCAGTCCCATTGAATTGAATGAAAGGACTCTGTTCCTAATGAGAGCAGTTCAGGATGTTTGGCTCACCCCCTAACCTTCAGAGGCAGCATCCCAGAAAACACGCGTGCTCTCTCACAAAACAGCCCTGGGTACCACGGACAGAAACAAACAGTGCATTGGACTATCCATGGGTCTGACCCAGAGTCTGGCGTTTCTTATATTCTTAGGAGGAAAAAAACCATATGTGCTATTTCTCCTAAAAGCACAAAACCCACAGTGTGGTGCATTCCATACTTGCACTCATCATCCCACAGTACCTTCTGCCCCACCCCTGCTCAGCCTTCTGAAAACAGTGACTCTTCTTTTCCCCAGTAAAACAAATTAAACATAAATAAGGAAAATACTTCAGACTTGAGCTTATTCCAAGTTTAACCTCTTGAATAATTCTTCTTTGGGCAAGAAAAATTAAGATTTTAATCAGAGACTGATAACGACTTGTACAAATCCTAATGAAACACTTCCCCCACACCTGATACTACGAAAAAAAAATTTAGAATATATATTATCTAGATCTGCCCATCAAATCCTCACAGTCATGACTCTGCATTACTTCAATCCACCCACCAATTGGGGAAGCAAGTCTGACGTTCTGAAGGTATCCATCTGATTAACACGATCCCTTCAGAATCTGGCCAAATTGTAAATTTTGAAATAGTGTTGCTGCAATTCAGCATTTTTTTTCCTCAGTAATTTTTACTTTTGTAAACCTTAAAAATTGCAAACATGAATTATCTTTTCCTGTTTATAAAAGTAGTACACACATATTACCAAAAGAAAAAATCCCTTTAGAAAAGTATAAAGGAGAAAATAAAGAGGCCCGTAATCGTAGTACGGAGATAACTCTACTAGTACTAGAGATAGATAACTCTTAAGTGACTTATAAAACATTTTTCTCCTAAACCAGCTGAAACACCACCAAGGACTATATTTTAAGCTGTTTTTATTCACTATCTGACCAGTTCCTGTAGCTGTCCTTGCTTTCAAATATCCTTTGAGAAGCCTTTAGAAGCAGAAGAAATACTAGAAACATAAATCAAAAAGAATAATTGATTGCAAAGCCATCGCTTGGACATGAGTAACCTTTTAACATATTCTACTATAAAATCTCTGCTTCATCATCTACCTCAGCTGAAGTTTTTTTTTTTTTTTTCTTTTGTTATTTTGTGAAAACAACCTGCAAAGGTCCCTTTGATCAAAATACATATGTGCTGGTCTTCTCTAAAATCCCTGAATATTAGTCACTTTTAGCTTAAAATTAGTCCAGTCTCTGTGAACCAATTCTTGGCTTTTGCAGAGCTTACCAAAGGACCAATTAGCACCAATTTTGATTCATGTAGGAAACTTAGACATCTTGTCTATCAGGAACACAAGCCTGCCAATTTATTTCACAAAGGCCACTGAACAACAATCTGATAACATTTATTTTAACTAATAGCTGACACACAGCTCTAAAATACCTGAACTACCTAATAATCACCCCCATGAACTTTTAAAGAATTAGTAAGATTTTAAATAAAGTATGGCTAATGAAGAGGTGCTTTGAAAAGTTTTGAAGCCAAACATGTTTATACATCATTTGCAGTGAAAGAAACTGTTCTTACTCTAAGGCTTTGCAGAGAACAAGTGACAGCTCAGAGTGCAATTAAAGGAAAACAACCAATTCTCTGTAACGATTAATTATAATGAGCATTCCAAAAAAATTGCACATCCTGAAGCTTCCCAAGGAAAGTTCAGGCAACACAGGTGACCTTTAAATAAAAAGCCTGCTTTTCATCAAAAGTTAGAAAAATGCATTCCTACCATTTTAAAAAAAGGAATGAGGAAGGGAGTGAATTTACAGACAAGAAAACTAAAGTTATAAAGTTTTCTCAATATTTAGAGATGTGACTTAGTTTACTTTCCAAGGCTGGTGGGGAGATGAGGGGAGTCACCTCTTGTCAAACATACCTGATATGAAATAATGTTGTTTGTCTGATAAGAAATTAAGAAAAATCTTATTCAAGTTAGAACTGTCCATTGAATATCTGACTCAGTGCAGTTTAACTCAGTCTGCAAAAGAGATTTGTTCCTAAAAAGTTACATGTGGGTTGAATTTACATAAGTAAATTAATCTTAAAGTCATGAGGAAGACAATAAAGAAGCCCTATAGTGAGTCCTTCTGCAAAGCAAAATATCTATTTATAAAGTGAATAATCACTCCTTCCCTCATGTGTTACTTAATTTGGATTAAAATATATAATACTGACTTAATACAGGATGATACAGAAATAAAATTATTAATGGCTTAGAATATTTTTCTTCCTAAAGAGAATTCTTTTGTGAAAAAGAAATATAGAACGCACAATTTTTAAAAATTGGACTATTTTTCATTTTTGTTGCCTACATTTAAGCTGGCAATGACCATTTTAAAAGTTAGGGACTTCTTAGGACTTCTAAATGGCTAGTGGTGATTCATTCTGTGAACATAAAATGAAACAGAAGCCATTTTTAAAAAGGGAGTCAGTCACAAAACCACATTCTGTCAAAAGTCCAGAAAGACCTCAGGTATTACCTATGCCAACTTTTTCAGCTTCCAGGTGAAGAAACTGAGGTCCAGAAAGGTCACAGAACTGGGCAGTGGCAGTCAGGAACAGAACCCAACTTTCCTCATTCCCAAAATTCAGCATTCTTTTTATTAAATGTTGGGAATACACACACACACAGGCAAAGCGTACATGAAAGAATAGACTGTAAGGGAACCAGACTGTAAAGGAATAGACTATAAAGGAACTAGAGAAGGCACAGGAAAAGAGTTTGTGGATTATGGGGAAAGAAGCAGGAAAACTTCCCCTACCACACAACACACTGGGAGGGAAGCAAGAAGCAACCAGAGGAGGCCTGAGAATGGACTGAGCAGCCCATGTCACTAAGGGCACCAACAGCTGGCAGAATTTTTACATATTCAATCACCTTCTAAGATGTTACTTTGTATGACTTCTTTCCTCACTAGGAAATGTTTCTTATACATTGACTTGTTGATGCACAGCAAATTCTTTCTAGATGGCCAGGAAGCATGAAGCGTTCCTTTCCCAATGCTCCATGGCATTTGAAAAAACATTTAAAGTAGAGCATCAAGACAAAGATTAAAAAATAATAATGATAGTGATGTCTTATACAAAAATCTCAAGGTCCCTGGGAAAATACGGTAAAAAGCATTTTTTCAGATACATGAAGCCCATATTTTTTAAAAAGGTGGAAATCTTACGTTAGAAGAGAGGAAAAACATGGTGTGCGTCATAGTGGGGGAAAAATAACGGGGTTGGGGGGAACAGAACATATACAACTAGAAGTCATTTCACTTGGTCACTTTGTGAGTCATGCTAACCATCTGTGTATGAATGGGAACTCTGTTTTCAGTGGTACATTAAGAGGAGCTAAAAAAAAACTCCCAGTAAGCCTTCAAGGGGGGAGTGAGGGTGAAAAGGAGCACATTACCTTCTAAAATATATGGAAGATAATGTTGGTAGCCAATTTATTCATCTCATCTGTTTACTCTCATGAAGGCTGTTACAAAGGTGCCCTATTATTAACTGCAACCAAATACGTCAGAAATGGAGCTGTGATGGCTCAAGAGGTGTGCTTTGGAGGTTGCTTTTAAAATGAAGTGCAGCTCTCTGTGTACCAGGAGTCCAGCAAGGGTAACGTACAATGGCAGATGCTTTGGTACTTTAGGGACAGAGCGACACTAGGGGTTTGTGGTCTAGCTTTATAAACCAGGGACAGATTTTTGGCATCACACAAGAATCATGCTGGCCAGCCCCACCCAGCATGGGTTGATTTCATGGAAGTGCTGTGTGCTAAAAAGGAACAGTCTGTCTTAGGACCACAATGTATTGTCCAAGTGACAGCTGTATAGACAAGTGAGATAGTGATCCAGGGAGCTAGACATAAGAAAAAGTGACTTATGGCTGGTGAAAATGTCTTTAATCTGTTGAAATATGATCTAAAGGCCTACTTTAGGATACAGAAAATATTTCTTCCTTATGCCTTCAAATGGTCTTGTCTCTAAAACACAAAAGTAAAAGATGCCTGACTACAATTTAGAAAATATTTTTACTTCTGTCAGCAAATAGCTACATTAGCTCCCACGAAATCACTGGTAGCATACTTGCTATACAAGTTCTTCCACAAACAAAAAGCTTATTCATTTATATTATCCTGAAAATGAGCAGCTATGAGATGACACACCTAGAATCACCTCTCAAGTCAAACTCCAGCCATTGTAATGTCATTGGTTTTACAGCCTTTCAATTTTTTTTTTTTAAAGGACATATGGCTCCCAAACAGTTTAACTATACAGGTTCTAGGCCAAATGTCATTTTGGAGGGCTCCAACATGCTGCATGAGCTTTTCTTTCTTTCTAAAGCACCATGTCTGTCAATCATCCTGTCATTCAAAATTAAGATAATGCTGTCAACTGGAGAACACAGAACAATGGTGATAAGTTTTTGTTTTTAAACACAAGACAGATCATGTTGGATTTCTCCCTAGGGAAGCAATTTTCCTCATTTAACAACCATTTTAGCCTTGCAGCTAGACATCCCAACTTATCAGTTAATGAATATTGTTCACAAATTATTCACTCTTCATCCTTCTCATACCTACCAGGGCAATAAGTAGAACACAACGTGGGCAATTATCAGCAATTCTGGAAAGGGTGGGGCCACTGCTCCAGTTTATCTTTATAGACTTTTATGGATGGTTTTGTTGTTTTTAATGACTATCCAGATTCCTTAAGAGGCTACCTATAGACACTCAGTTTAAGTGTTGTAATTACTGTTTTGACGAAATATAACATGTGGAAACATTATTGATCATTCTGTCAACTCAACTTTGACTTGAAATTAATTACATCCACTAGTGAAACCATTTATCAAGCATTCCTCACATTATAAGACAAGTATTTTAGTTCCTGAAACAAAGTCTGAAGTAAATCCTACTTTCCTACTAATTTCCATTATAAAATTAGAGAAATGTTACCAAAACAGGGTTCTCAAATAGACTGAGTTAAAAACCATGAATGGAAAAGACAGTAAGATGGTAGCCAGTCCTATGGCAGTTCATTTGTTTCCTGATCATCTGAAAATTAGGTGGCTATTACCACCATTCACATTCCTCATCCTCATGACTACAGGGATGTCTCTCTTGTTAGTGAAGTTACCTACCTCTAGACTTTGGGACTTGTAGACTTTGCCCTCTTCCTGCTTTGATGTGGGCATTTTCATCCCTTTAATTAGGAATTCCATTGCAGTAACACACTTCGCCAGTGGGAGTCAACTCTCAAACTGTACTTCCGCCAGAAAAGCCCTACGTTAGAAGCTTCTGCTTATGTAAAACATAATTATCTGTCTTCGACTTTAAAATTCTCTTAAAATTCTGTAATAATCTCCTTGTTTTCCCCTGTGGCATAAACATATACAAGACTTTGCATTTAAGGTTAAAATTAGATATTTACGGTGAATAGGATTTTCGTTTTTGGAGGAAAAGTTGTACCTATTTGACAGTGTGAAATTTCTCAAAGTGAAGCATATACTTGCATAAAATAGATTGACTTCTCAAAAAGAAAATTTGCAATATACATAAATAACTTACATACAAAGATAAGCCATAAACAAAGACTTCCCTATAACCTTCTTCTTTTTTTGGTCTTTTTCCGTGTCCGGCAATGGATCGCAACCCTCAGTGTCGCCCCCGTACCGGACCGGGACCGGCAACGGGATCGCAACCCTCAGTGTTGCTCCCGCGCCTCGCTCAGCCAGTGAGCGGGAACCGGTCTGTATGTGGGATCCGAACCCTTGGGCGGGAGCGCCGCCGTGCTTCCCAAGCGGCACACTATCCAGTGCGCCACCGGGCCGGCCCCCTATAATCTTCTTTTAAATAGTGACTGTATATTCAATATGATCTCAGTTCCATAACCAAATATGTAGATTTATTGATACAGAGACACAGATAAAGAATGGAAAGAAATATTCCAAAATGTTAACAGCAGTTAGCTCAGAGTGATGTGATTCTGAATGACTTACATTTCTTTCTTATACTTTTTTTAATTTTTAAAATGTTCTTTAATAAAATTACTATCATGGAAAGTCAGTGTGTATGCACAAAATTTATTTTCCATTTTTTCATTGTGGTAAAATACACATAAAATTTACTGTTTTAACAATTTTAAAGTGTACAATTCAGTGGCATTAAATATATTCATAATGGTGTGCAACCACCACCACTATCTAGTTCCAGAATTTTTTCATTACTCCAAATGGAAACCTTGTACCCATTAAGCAGTCACTTCCCATACACCCCTCCCCCAAACCCCTGCCAACCACTAATCTGCTTAATATCTCTATGGATTTGCTTATTCTGGGTATTTCGTATAAATGGAATTACACAGTATATGGCCTTTCATATCTGGCTTCTTTCACTTAGCATAGTGTTTTTAAGGTTCATTCACACTGTAGCATTGATCAGGACTTCATTTCTTTTTATGGCTGAATAATATTCAATTGTATGGATATACCATATTGTTTGTCCATTCATCTGATAAACATTTGGGTTGTTTCCACCTTTTGGCTATCACTGCTATAAATATTCATGTACAAGTTTTTGTTTTAATACCTGTTTTCAACTCTTTTGTGTATATACCCTGGAGTGGAATTGTATCAATACATAATTCTTCAAAAATGCCTTTAATTCTACTTTAGCCTGCTATGTTTAAAGTAGCAATGCTTTTCCAGAATTATTAAGGATAAACCTTAGAATATCATTCCAACAATAATACCATTCCATTTTCAATCACTGACTGTGATACATTTTTTAAGACCAAATCACATTCTTGTACTCAAAAATGTAATTTCACCCTTACTCTTTGGGAATGAGTTTCTCTTATGCCAAATACTTGAAACAGTGATGAACTAATTGAAAAGGACAGTCTTTTCCACTTGTCATATCATAGTCATTCTAGCAGTACCTAGTTCACTTTCAAATGCTTACATATTAAAAGTACAAAAATATATATGTGCATATTTTTTGCTTAAACAGGAATGCATCACTTAATAGACACCAATATTTAAGCCCTAAGGAATATATTAAATACACAATGCCAAGTAGAAGCAATCTAGAATCTTCTAGAAATCCAAACTGGCAGATGGATATCCCAAAGAGGATAAATATGCCCTGAAAGAATCCACAGTACTAGTTCTTAAGTGCTTTACTTCCCATCCTTCTAACAGAAAGCTGATACATCTCATGAACATAAAACCCCAACAATATCAAGGTTAATTTTAGCTACAGACAATGCTTGAAGTGGGCTAAAGACAACAGGGATATACTCTGTGCTTACCCATACCTATTTAACAGCTGTAAGATTCTCCCATGTTTCCCTCCCCACAAAAACATGCACCCACATGTTTATGCAATATGCATTTCTCTCTCTCTCTCTCTCTCTCTCTCTCTCTCTCTCTCTCTCTCTCTCACACACACACACACACACACACACACACACACACAATGCCAGAACTGTACTTCCAACTCAGTGGCTTCAAATAAGGGTAGAAGTGTTTCTGCAGCTCGCTCATCCCTTAGATCTCAGGCTTTTCCCCTTATCGTCACTCCCACTCCCACCACTACACAGATAGCATCCTGCAATCCAGAAAGCAGATATAAAATTCTGGCTACAGAAGAAGAAAAAGCAGCCTTAAAACAGTAAAAGAAACATCCAAACTGTAATATATTTTTAATAAGTAGGAGGCATAATTTGGAATCATTTAAAAATAAAGTACTTAAAGTTCCATAATATTGGTAGATGTCTCTTTAAAAAAAATCAAATAGGAACAACAAACTTGTAGGAAACAATAAAGTAAGATATTTTAATTCTAAAAAGGTTTTACATATCCCAACTTTGCTAGGATCATCACTATCAATTTATTTTATTTCTTCCTTTACAAAAATTCTAAAATGCTTTCATATTCTGATAATGCTTCAAAAAACCTTACCACAAAACCCAGAAGGAACTCTTTCATCCTACTCTCTGCAGAAGTTTTTAAATAGCTCTCGCATAACAACAATAATTTATATCATAGAGATTTTTTCAAATGAAGATTAAGAATTTTCTAATTGTCTTATTGTGTATATGGAAAAACAATCTCAGTGGAGTAAATTGTTCACAGTCTCGCAAGGAATCAGGGCAAAACCAAAAATAAAATTCAAGTCCAATTAACAGTGAAGACAGTGATCGTGATCTGTCCACAAGGCAGAATATCTCAGTTACCATGGGGGATGGTCTTTCAAAAACAACAGTAGAATCAAAACATGTTATATCATAATGATATGGTAATGCCATTTATAAGTGTGTGTGTGTGTGTGTGTGTGTGTGTGTGTGTGTGTGTGTGTGAGAGAGAGAGAGAGATTGAGAGAGAATGCTATGTACATCACTGAATTCCCATTGTTTCATTCTCATAGCACTTATTTCTCTTTACTTTCTAGTACATTTTCTCTCTGCTACTAGACTATAAGATGCTTTACAGTGGGGGCCAAATTGAACACTTTTGTACACGTAGCAAAGTGCCTGGAATACAGTAGGCATTCAGTAATATGGGCATTCATGTGTAAAATTTCATAGACCTACACTCAACTACCTCCTCCCAAGTACCAAAGCAAATCATGGTGAGAACCTTTGAACTTCATTAACCAGCCAACCTCACATACTAAAGAATAAAAATATGATCAATATAGGCTACTCTGATAATGGCAATGCACAGAGATATCCTAGATATAACCTTAATATTATTTGTTAGTGTGTTTAAGTGCATAAATAAATTAAGGTGGTCAAGAATGAATTAGCATTTTTAACTCTAACTAACCAACACCCTGTTATTATCAGGAGCTGATTTCCCTATTATCCTAGCTAACTCTTGCTTCTTGTTTCTGAGATGTATCCTCTGGCCACCTAATTACTTGGTGGCAGTTATATCAGAGTACACCAGAATGGAAATAAGAGGAGAAATAAATTCCAGTCAGCCCTTCTTACTACTTATTAACAGCTTTTATGAGGTGCTCTGGTGAGGTAGTATGATAAAAATGAAGACCAAATTCATTTTGTGGATTATAACAACACATGGCACTTTTCCCTTTTAAAAACTCCTTTACTCGTATTTCATTGTTCAACTGTGAGGTTTATTTATTCATGTTACTGTCAACCTCTGTTACAATAGAGAATGAGCTGAAAGAGTTATTTTCTGGACCTCATTTTTAACATCTACACAGGAGTTACCTTCATTTTCCTTTTAAAATTTTCTATAGTCTTACCTCCCAGTCCAAATAATCACAGACATCTTCAAAGTTAGTGAGCAGAGACACTGAGCAGAAAAGCCGTGGCAGCTCATCCCTTGTCATTGGGGGAAAACGGCTATCTTTAAGGGCACTGTTGAAAACAAAGCAAATATTAAAGCAATCACTGGACATGAAAGTTCCTAATTTCAAATGCAGACAATCATTTGAAAAAGGTAAAAGATTCAAAAAGAGTCAGTAAGGTGTCAAAGGTGCCAATAATCTTCAAATGTATTCAAAGCCCCCAAAGATTTTAGAACTAATCATCTTTTTCATTTAATAGATTGTGTTTAATAGCCAGTCCTGTGACCACTTCAACTGTAAAGTGAAGGATCAGTTGCATTTCCTGTACAGCCATTTCCTGATGTCTTTCTCTGTTACTTGTAGAATATGAGAATGTTTTATTTTACTTTTGAGGAGAACAAAAATCAGACTAGTTGAATGTTGTGGGAAGACTTCTGGATCTAGTGCTGGTGGGAGTTAAAATATATAGTTTTAAAATTTTTTATATATATATACTAATACATATATAAAATCATATTTTTTTAAAAAAAGCTTATACTGGATTGGCTAGTTATCATAGAACAGCACTCAAAGAGTTCAAAGGAAGATCAAAATTTCATTTTCCTCAAGCAAAAAAAAGAAAATCAAAGAAAATGAAAATAATCATGCAAATTATAGATTAAAAATACTCTCACAAAGATTTCAGGCCCCCTATATAAAGGATAATTCAAGATATGACTCAAAAATTGTGAAACTACAGGAAATAGGGCTAATCTAGGAAATAAAAGTATGATTAGGAGACCATTAATCACATCAATGGATCTCTGAGTACATAAACTCTGATTGGATCCTGTAATCAAGTGTAGTATGTCACAGTGCTAAGCTCCAGAAATACCCCGCTATAAAGGACAATATTGTTGGAAGGCCATAATTCTCCTGCAACAGTATAACAGACAGAAAATACACAAAGGCGCGCGCGCACACACACACACACACACACACACACACGCACACACTTTGTGTTCCTTGTACTTTTAAAAGAAACCACTTCCTGATCAAGAAAAACAAACACACCTCTGATTGCCACCACTGGCATTCACACCATCCATTTTCAAATGTCATACATAGCAGCCAGGCTCACAAAATGTTTTCACAGATTAATCCTGAGAGGTTACAAACTTGGACCCTACAAACTGCTTGGGTCATAACAAAGTTCCATGGCCTTTAGAAATCATTTAATTCCTTTTTCAGTGACTTCCTCATTGCTACATTTTCTTTTTTTCAGTTTTGCCCATCCCTTCCTTTGCATTCTGAAACTCACCGTGTTTGTATTTTCAATACATTTTGGTGCTCATTCTATCCTGCTATACGAAGAAAAATGCTTATAGGAAGATATAGAGATGTCATATATTTATAAAGTATAAATGTTTTTCCCATTCAAGGAGCCAAGATTATCCAAGAAAATCAGGAAATCTGTGATAACCCATACTCTGAGAACAGCATTTCACTATTTTATAATTTAACATAAATTTCCTATGGTTTGGCTTCTCTATTTTCCTACTGGCAAATAAAGTTTTAAAAAATACTTTTAAGTTCTCATTCAAAGCCAAGAAAAAGACATATATGTGTGTGTATACGCTCCCCCTCCAAACCACACACACACATATTGGGGAGAAGTTGTAAAACACAGACCAGAAGAATCTCATGCATAAAAAACAAAAAGCCAACAACATGTTCAGTTTTCCTGTTAAAAAGGAGAAAAAGAAAGGAAAATAAGCCTTATAACTTAGAATAATACAAAATGTCATTTTTTAGGGTTATAGATTTTTATTATATGGTAAAACTTGCATAACATAAAATTACCTAATTTTACCATTTTTAAGTTTACAGATCTGTAGGATTAAGTACACTCACATTGTCGTGCAACACCCTCACCACCACCCATCAGCAGAACTTTTTTATCTTCCGCAACTGAAACTCTGTACCCATTAAATACTAACTTCCCATTCCCCCCTCCCCAGCCCAGAACAGAAAATATAATTTAAAAATACTTTTAAAATTTCAAATAGTTATGGTAATACAGTCGCTGATGTTTTCTATATATATAACAGTTTTATTCACATATAATTCACGTACCACAAAATTTACCTTTTTAAAGTATACAATTCAATGGTTTTTAGTTTATTCACAGAGTTGTGCAACCATCACCACTACTCAATATTAGAACATTTTCATTGTTCCGCAAAGAAACCCGGTACCCATTAGCAGTCACTGCACATTCCTCCCACCCCGCAGCTCCTGTCAACCACTAATCTACTTTCTGTTTCTATAGATTTGCCTATTATGAAACATTTCATATAAGTAGAATCATACAATATATTGCCTTTTGTGTCTGGCTTCTTTCTCTTAGCATGTTTTTGAGGTTTCATTCGTATTGTAGCATGTATCAGCACTTCATCCTTTCTATTGCCTAATAATACTCCATTGCATGGCTATACCACATTTTGTTATCCATTCATGGGTTGATGGACATTTGGGCTGTTTCTACTTTTGGGCTATTTTGAATAACACTATGAACATTCACATACAAGTTTTAGTGTGGGATCTTCAAGAGGTTCATGAAAAGACTGTGCTACCTTTTAATTCTTTCCATGAACTTTATGAAGTGCCTGCATATGTTTTCATTTCTCTTGGGTATATAGCTAGGAGTGGAAATTCTGGGACATAAAGGTAATTCTATCTTTAACTTTTTGAGGAACCAACAAGCTTTTCCACAACAGCCGCACGATTCTACATTCTCACCAGCAATGTATGAGGGTTACAATTTCTCCATATCCTCACCTATGCTTGTTTTGTCTGCCCTTTGGATTATAATGCTAGGCCTTCTTTAATGAAGAGCTTTTTGTATCTAGCTCTAGCTTTTTCATTAAAACAATACACATTCTGAAGTTATCATACAGCTAATTTTTCAACACTTTGACACAAATTATTTTGTTTACTTTATTTCCTAGCAAACCAAGGAAAGGTAAATTTTAGCTCAGTGCAATTCAAACCATTTTAAATCAATGAAATTTTCAAGTACCTAAAATGTAACTGAGGATCAGGCTAATAAGTTTTTCTTGTGATATGGAGCCTTGCTGCTCAATCATTCTAGCCTTTTTTTTCTTTTTTTCTTTTTTTTATGATATTATCTATTCAAACCTTTTTTTATTTTACTGATAAAACCCAGGAATTTAAACTACCTTGCTTTGTGTATTAGTCCATTTCTGTTGCTTATTAACAAAATGCATGGAACTGAGTATTTAAAAAGGCAATGAAATTTATTGCTTACAGTTTCTGGGGCTGGGAAGTCCAATGTCCATCTGTTGCTGGCAACAGTGACCCAGGGGTCTCATATTGCAAGATGGTGGAAGTGGAGAGAGCAGAGACAGAAAGAGAGAGAGAAAGACAGACTCTCCTTTTAAAGTCCTCAGAAGTACCCTTTAATCCATTCACTACTACACGGTCCTACAATCCAATCACCTCTTCAAAGATCCACCTTTCAATTACCATGATAGGATTTGCTACCCTCTTAATAGTCACAGTGGGGGCTAAATTTCTAATACATAAAACTTGGGGAACACAATTCAAGCTTCAATGGATTTTCGGGGGACATAATTCAATCCACCACACCATGCCATAGAAACCAGCAAAGCAGACAAACACAACAACCAAGAATGCTGGGGAAATTATGAAGTAACTACTGAGTTGTCTTTATTTTCTTGGACACTAGTACAACTTGTGAAGACTTAGCAAGGCCCAGTTTCCTGGGAAGTAAAAAAAATTGCATTTGACATTTTGATTATAAAGTATCTTATGAGGTATAATGCAAATGGCTCTTCGCTGTGGGTCCTGACCTTGACTCTATTTTTCTCAAATATAAAAATTATTGGCTAGTGTGGAAGATGCCAGTTCCTCCATCCTGATAAAATGAGACTCCTGATTTTTGTAAGATAATGAAAGAGTATGCTATTCTATATCAGTTTAAAAATAGTTTAAGAAAAAAAAAAAAAGAAAAGAATGTTTAGAACAAGGAATAAGTGATAAAATGCTAGCATGTTTAATGGGAGAAAATGAAAAGATGCCTCACCATACCAAGATTTAAACATATTGACTTCAAAGCTCTGAAATAGTAAAGGTACATTAGTCATGATGGAAACAGTCTGATTTTACAGAAACATTCAAACAGGACTTTTGATTCTTGCATTTTTCATCCAACTCTAAGTAATTTTTCATTAAAATTATGAGCACAGAAAAATTTCAAAGGAAGCCCTCAATGTCTCTAAATGCAAATTCCCAGGGAAACAAACTAGCAATGAAAGCCTAGCAAGGATTTAGGGGATTATAAAAAAATGAAAATGCAGCTGGAGACTGACCTCAGAGCTGCCGGGCTGGTGTGAATGGCTGATAAACAAGAGGATCCAGCTTTCCTCAACCAAGCTTTCTCCAGTATATAGAATATGAGATGTTAAAGCTGAGCCTTTAGAGAGGATACTGCAGTCCAGAGTTGAGCAGCTCCAAGTGACCCAGCTAAGTTAATGACAGAGGTAGGGATCCAACCCAGTTTTTCTGACTCAAGTCCAATTCTTTCTAGTGTCCACACTTTTTTTTTTTTTTTTTTTTTAGTGTCCACACTTTAGTTGTCACCTTTGATTGGATTATTTTTAAAATTTTAAAATTAAATGCTTGCCTTACTTGGCAATTTTGAACTCATATCTGCAGTGCCTCTGCCTAAAGATGACATATAATAGTTCAATAGGATTCATCAGTTGTCAAAGGGTAAATAGAGATAGACTTCCTATCTATTAGAAAAAGGATTTTAAAATATTAACATTGACCATGGGAAGCATTTTACAAAGTAGTGTCTGCCAATTTAAATTCTAGGCAGTCTAAGGACAGGATCTTGTTATAAATTTATATGAAGTTCACTTTGCTCGAATAGGAAGCCATTTTCTAATATTTAAATATTTCTATGAAATGAAACAAAATAAAACACTTATGTACAAAACTAGCTAGCTGCTCCATCACCCATATGATGGATGGGTAAGGCTTAAACAACAGTTCAGTTCACACACCAAATTCAAATATATTCGATTCAAATTGGCATCTTCCCAAGAATACACTTCATCTAATTGAGAAGCAGCGTTAACATCTGTCAAAGTTAATATCTAATGTTAAATAGCACTTTAATGAAAATGAACATTTTAAGAAAAGAAATTAAGAGTTTTGCTTTCAAAGAATCAAAGGGTTTGTGACAGTGCCGGGAACTATGCTAAAAAGAAAAAAAAAAAAAAAAAAAAAAAAAAAAAAAAAAACCAAAAAACCCCGACTGAAAAGAGGCAAAACATTAGATATTACAAGGCTCATTATAAACAATATAGCATGCAACAGAAATGATTTAAGTGAATCTCTCTATCAAGCGATTCACTCACTCGTTCATTCACTTTCTAAACCATTGATGAACTTAGTCGGTTAACCAGTGGAACATTACCAAACTGAGAGGGGCTTCATTTTACATGCAATCATTTTTCAGGACAAGGAAATAATTAAAACCAAAATAAAAATCCCTGTTTATTTAGGTGAAGAAAAGCAAATCAAGCATGCATTGGTCTAAAATAAAGTTTTTTCATGAGGGGTTTTAACCATCAGGAAATCCCCTATTCTGCCATTCCCCATTAGAGCTTCCAGAACAGAATGTACATGTGGCATGTCTGAACCCCAGAAACTCAGAATACTAGATTCCTAAACCCACATCTGAAAAATTCTCCATAACCTCTCTTTTTCATTAAGCAGCAATTTTAGCTTCCCCAAATTCAAGAAATAATGGACACAAAATGAAATGCAAAAATGTGGCTGTTAATTAATCCTAAAAGTAGAGAGGAGCACAAAAGACACAATTACGGTTAAAGAAGAAGGAAGGGAATTTTATTTTGCTGAGGGCTGTGACTCAAAAGAAAATTTTCAGTTGTAAGCCAAACGTACAGTGTTACATAATTGGGAGATGTTTTCCCCTTTGCAGTAATAAATACAATCTAGTTGCTGCTCAATAAACATTAACATTTACTTATTTTACATACATATACATATCTTAATGTGATATGATGGGTAATTCATGGGGAGTGGAGAAATGAAATAAGGGATGGAACAAAAAGAAGGCAGAAAGGAGGGAAAGAAACAGAAAAAGGAATACATACAAAAAAATAAAGATGGAGAGAAATACAAGAAGTGGAAAAAGGAAGTGGGAAGCAAAGAAAGTACAAAAAAGGGGGATACCATGAAAGGGCTTGAAAAGAGACATACACAAAGGGACAAAGAGAGAAAGCAAGGAAGAGACAATGGAAGGGTAGGAAAGAGAGGGAGATAAAGGGTGATAGATTTAATAGGCTTTGATATATATTATTTGGCTCCTACCCTATGAAATTCACTTAGGCTTTAGGGTGTTATCACCTACTGCCCTCTGATTAGCTTAGAGTTCTTGAATTGCTCTAATCTTGAATTCTTAAAAGCCTCTTCTCTCTTTGAGATAGCCATAGCTGTCCACCAGGAGGAAAAAACACTCTGGGCTGCAAGCTGTGATGACCAGAGCCGTATCATTAGAATCTGCCTCCTAGGCCATAAGTTCCTCCCCTATAAATTAAGGGAATCGGTTGTGAATTTGAGTCAGTGGAGCAGAACTAAAACTGGAAAATACAAGATACATAAAGAGCCAGATGGCTAAATGTTTGTGTATACGGCAAGTATTTCTCATTTCCCTTCACATAACAGCCACATAATGCTTTCTCTGCAGAGTTTCTGGATTTACTCTATCCTCTTTTTAGAAATGAACTACTAGAAATCACTTTTTTGTTTTAATTATTCTTCTGATAAAAATCTTTTAAAATATATTCTACCAGAGTAAAATGAACATAATTAATTTTTTTCTGTATGACTCAGGTTCATCTTTAAGACTCAATATGACTTTGAGTCATTCATTACTATACCCTATAAGAACAGTGCTTACACGGCCTTGGCAACAAAATGTGTGGGTTTGGAAAACAGATTATGGTATGACTACTAACAATTTCCATCTTTGGAAATTTGAAAATGTGAGATTGTTGCCACCTTCAAGAGACTGAAACACAAAAATAACCTGACATAGACTCAAAGTTTCTAGGAATCTCATCCCTGTGTACTCTAAGTTAGGATACTATAAAACTGAATGAACTTCCTCCTAAACTGAATTGGAATTTAGAAACCTTGTCTACAGCCTTGAATGACTATTATTTCCCCAGGGCCACCAAAAGCGTCGCCAAGTTATAACAACAGTTCTCTGTGTCTTACTGCCAATAAATATAGCTCCTTAAAATGCAAAATTGAACACATCATTAATACATGAGCACCATTTCACAGTTCTGTAGAACATAGCACAGTAGAACGGGCAAGAGCTTGGGTAATGTAGTCTGACATACTTGCTTTTGGATCTTGGCTCCATTGCATACTAGCTATGTGACATTTGGGCAAATCTCTTAACCTGTGCCAGCCTCAATTTCCTCATCTATAAAATGGAGATAATAATACCTCATAGAGCAACTGTGACAACTACATAAAATAATAATATCTGCATAAGTGTCTTGCGTACACTAAATGCTGAATAAGTAGTGGCTGTCAAAGAACTATGAGAGATCATCAGTATGTTTGGTACATTTATGCCCATAGGGCTGTCCCTATATCATGACTCTGGTGAAGGGAAGGGAGTCACAGGACTACGACTGACACTTTAGCTGTACTATGGCAAGGTCTCAACAAGTTATCTTCTCTAGGAATTAAATGTGGCCATCTCAGGGGATAACGGCTAACTTTCCAGGAACTGGTATCTTTGAGAAGCCTGCATTTCATTTTCTTACATTTTAAAAATATTTATTAAGCACCTGCTATATGCCTTTTATTATGCAAAGAGCCATGCAGGATATAAGAATAGTATATTACTAAACGATATATGGATATGTATATAAAACTTGTTAAGGGCCGGCCTGGTGGCGCACTCGGTAGAGTGCGGCACTTGGGAGCGCAGAAGCGCTCCTGCCGAGGGTTCGGATCCCATATAGAGACTGGTCCGCTCACTGGTTGAGCGCGGTGCGGGCGCAACACCGAGGGTTGTGATCCCGTTGCCGGTCGCGGTACGGGCGCAACACCGAGGGTTGCGATCCCGTTACCGGTCACGAAAAAAGACAAAAAGGAGAAAAAAACCATAATAATCATATACATTGTATATTGACAAAATAAAAATTTAAGGAAAAAAAAAAAGGAGAAAAAAAAATCTTGTTAAAATCATACACTATAGGAATGCTGAGAGGAATGATCAGATTAGGTTAGTTCCTTTTTTGGAAAGATCTGTTTTATACTCTCTGCTACTGGTTTACTGGTTACCAACTGACCCAGATTTAAAGAAATAAAATGTATACACTTTTTTCCCCCAGAAACAAATCTACTACATCAAATAAGGGTGTATCTTTATCAAGAATTTCCATTACCCTGTAGGCATGCATTCACATGTTGCTTTGTAACATTTTCTTAGTTTTCCTGAACTAAATATTTACTTTTATTTAATTGACACATAATAATTGTACATATTTATGGGGTACAGTGAGATGTTTTGATACATATATACATTGTGTAATGATCAAATCAGCGTATTTAGCATTTCCATCATATTAAACATTCATCATTTCTTTGTGGTGAAAATATTCAAAATCCTCTCTTCTAGCTATTTCAAAATATACCGTACAATACTGTTAATTATAATCACCCTTCTCTTGCTGTAGATTTTTAAAATCTCAAGGGCAGGGATTGGTCTTTTACTTCTGCACAAGAAACGTTTATCAAGAAATGAAGTTCCCTAAACTGTGTTCAATTTGTCTTCAGTGGATTTAGATATATTATTCTCTGTCATACTAGTTATACTACAGCAGAATCATTAGGCAAAAAACCAAACCAAACCAAACCAAACTCTCTAAGAAGCAGATACAGAATTAGAGAAGATAAGAGACTCCATAGGCAGCAACTGCTTTCCTTATCTAAACCAGCAGTCTCCAAATTGTTTTGATTGAACATTCTTGTTAGTAAAAAAAAGTTTGAGCA
This sequence comes from Galeopterus variegatus, assembly GCF_000696425.1. NCBI lineage: Eukaryota > Metazoa > Chordata > Mammalia > Dermoptera > Cynocephalidae > Galeopterus > Galeopterus variegatus. Next base: position 232,288 of record NW_007728129.1, on the reverse strand, counting down.
CATACCCCCAATAGGTATATTTATAAAGCATATACATGTACTACTATCACTAGCTAATATATCGAAGCACAATATATACCTAGAGTAAGCTTCTTTGTTAAAGACAGTGGGTATAAATCAAAAAATGTTCTTGATAATTTCTTGTTTTGGGGCTGACAGCTTGTCAGGTCTGATTAGATTAACTTCATTTTCACTTTATAACTTGGCCAAATAAGTTATGAGGTAACCTGTAGGAGAAATGTCAACTAGCTCCACCATTTTCTTGTCCTTGCCTTATTATTATTATCATCAACCCACTTCTCCTTTGCATGGGTTAGTTTATCTAGCTTTATCTAACCTACACATCATGGTCAAATGGCTTCAGAATATTCCTACAAAGAAACCACAGGTTGAGATAATACTAAAGAACACAGATCTACTTACCCAGGCACATGTAAACTGAAATACGTCACAATATGCTGAAAGTGAACAAAAGAACGTGTATATCACTATCAACCCCCACCAAATTGTGGATCTCACACTTTCCTCAGGATCCCTCATTTAGAGTATGATGGTGACCCTCCAACATGGACCAAATGAGAGCACCAGGGTCAACCCATATGTTAAATATTAGTGCAATTTAAATACTTTCTTATGTTTTAGATGAAATGACTATGAATAGAATTTCTAATATTTTCTTCTCACCCCACAAAGGATCATCTGAGTCCATCCGTCTTTGGAGACTGCTAATCTAAAGCTCCTAATCAAGCTCTAGAAGACTGGTCCTAACATACTTGGACATGACACTATGAGCAAAAGCAGCTTTAAATACCAAAGAGCCAATATCTGTTAAGCACCTACTGTGAGCCAGGTGCTATACATATATTATCTTGTTCAGTTTTCAAAACAACCACATTCTCAGTTGTTTTGATGACAGCCAGTCTAGCTGGCATGAGATGATATTTCAATGTGGTTTCGATTTGCATTTCCCTGATGATTAGTGATGTTGAGCATTTTTTCATGTACCTGTTGGCCATTAGTATGTCAGCCTTTGAAAAATGTCTATTCAGCTCCTCTCCCCATTTTTAAAATTGGATTATTTGTTTTTCTACTGTGAAGTTGAGTTCCTTGTATATTCTGGATATTAATCCCGTCTCAGATGCATAGTTTGCAAATATTTTCTCCAATTCTGTAGGTTGTCTTTTCACTCTGTTGATCATTTCCTTTGCTACGCAGAAGGTTTTTAGTTTGACATAATCCCACTTATTTTTTCTTCTGTTGCTTGTGCTTTTGGGGTCTTATTTGTAAAGTTTTTGCCCAGTCCTATATACTGAAATGTTTCCCCTATGTTTTCTTCTAGGAGTTCTATAGTTTCAGGTCTTATACTTAAGTCTTTAATCCATTTTTTAATTGATTTTGGTATATGGCAAGAGGTTTGTGTCTAGTTTCATTCTTCTACATATGGATATCAGTTTTCCCAGCACCATTTACTGAAGAGGCTGTCCTTTCCCCAATGTATGTTCTTGGTGTCTTTATTGAAGATCAATTGGCTGTAAATACCTTGGTTGCTTTCTGAGTTATCTATTCTCTTCCATTGGCCCATGTGTCTGTTTTTAATACCAGTACCATGCTGTTTTGGTTACTATAGCTTTGTAGTATAGTTTGAAGTCCGATAGTGCAATGCTTCTGGTTTTATTTATTTATTTATTTTTGTGCTTAGGATTGCTTTGGCTATTCAGGGTCTTTTGTTGTTCCATATGAATGTTAGGATTGTTTTTTCTATTTATGTGAAGAATGTCATTTTTATTTTGATGGGATTGCACTAAATCTGTAGATTGCTTTGGGTAGTATGGACATTTTCACAACATTAATTTTTCCAATCCATGAACATGGAATGTCTTTCCATCTTTTGGTGTCCTCTTCAATTTTTTTCAGCAGTGTTTTGTAGTTCTCATTGTAGAGATCGTTCACCTCTTTGGTTAAATTTATTCCTAGATATTTTATTCTTTTGGCAGCTATTTTAAATGGGCTTGCTTTCTTGATTTCTTTTTCTGCTTGTTTGTTGTTGGTGTATAAGAATGCTACTGATTTTTGTGTATTGATTTTGTATCCTGCAACTTTACTGAATTTGTTTATGAGTTCTAAGAGTTTTTCTGGTAGAATTATGGGTTTTTCCATATACAGGATCATGTCATCTGTGAACAGTGACAATTTAACTTCGTTTTTTCCAAATTTAATGCCCTTTATTTCTGTCTCTTGCCTGATTGCTCTGGCTAATACTTCCACAAATGCTGGCAGGGATGTTGAGAAAAGGGAACTCCTCTATACTGATGGTGGGACTGTAAATTAGTGCAGCCATTATGGAAAATAGTATGGAGGTTTCTCAAACAACTACAGATAGAACTACCATATGACCCAGCAATCCCACTTCTGGGTATATGCCCAAAGGAATGGAAATCATCATGTTGAAGGGACACCTGCACTCCCATGTTCATCACAGCTCTATTTACAATAGCCAGGATATGGAACCAACCTAAATGTCCATCAACAGATGACTGGATAAGGAAAATGTAGTATATACACACAATAGTATACTATTCAGCCAAAAGAAAGAATGAACTTCTGCCATTCACAGCAACATGGATGAGCTTGGATAAAATTATGTTAAGTGAAGTAAGCCAGGCACAGAAAGAGAAATACCATATGTTCTAACTCATAAGTGGGAAGAAAGAAAGAGAGAAAGAAGGAGAAAGAGAGAAAGAAAGAAAGAGAAAGAAGGAGAGAAAGAGAGAGAGAGAGACCATAATAAAATGTCAAACTTTCAGAAGAAGAGAACAGACCTATAGTTACTAGAGGTGGAGGGGGTGGGGGGGGAGAGAAGCAGTAATTAGGTAAGGGACACACAGAATAATTATGATTTGTAATGATGGACATGCTAATTATATTGATCTGATCATTGCATACTGTACACAAATACTCAAACTCTGTACCCCATACACATGTATAATCAATTACCACTCAAAAAATAAGTTAAATAATAAAAAAAAAATTTTAAAAGAACCCCATTTTGTAGATAAGAAAACTGAGTTTCAGTGAAATTAAGCAACTTGCCAAAGGTCATAAGAACAGGTAAGGTAGCTGACATTTGAACTCAGGACCACCTGCCCTTAAAGCTCATTCTCTTCTCACAGTACCACTTCCAGAATGTCAGCAAGTCAACATAAATGTATACACATTTAATCAGTTTTAAGGAATTTTCTCCCAATTAATGCCTCCTTTCATGGGGTTTAAACTGAAAGCTTTAGGTATAAGCGTGGCCAGGTTCTGAAACCATATAAGTTAAATGGTTCACCTTTTTAGTGAAGTATTAGCTTGTTTTTGTTCTCTTCATCCATTTTGATCTTGGTGATTCAGAGCTGCTGCCATTGAGAAACATCTGTTTTATCTAAATTTAATAAACCCTATTAGTGGGATACTAAGCCTTTCCTTATTCTGAAGCCCTTCCACAGTTTGAAATTTAATCTGCTGGAAGTCATAATAGTGTTACCAAAGTACTAGTTTTGGACATATCTAGGCTGGTGGGCCTGTTTCTGATTTTTAATGTTGCTTTTCCAACCTGAACGAGTAAGTTTTCTCACACTCACCACGAGAGTCCTGCATTTTTTTTCCTTCTTTCCTTAGTAAGTCAAATCTGTAAATTGAACTCTGTAAACGGCAAAACATATGTTGTTGCTGTAACTTCTGTGCATGCTAGGGTGGTTTGGTCTTACCAGGTTTACTGTCCTTTCTAAAACTATTGCCAGTCCTATATGGTAAGGGTCTGCTGAGAGGTAGAATGCTGGTTCTTATTGTTTGGCCTGTCTATAATTTTCTCAGATGTCACTGACTGGGGACTAAAGGTAACTAAGGAAAAGAGTGAAGTCAAATTGAAAGATAAGATACAAAGTAAACTTAACAACTCTGTCATACTGAAGGAGAGAGAGAGAAGGAACCCAGCCCTCCCTATGACCTCACCATAATGGTTTTCGTCTTTATTTTCCTTCCTCTTCTTCCCCTCCCCCACCTTCTAGATGTTTTCCTTTTTTCTTTTCTCTTTATATTCTAGAAAAGTAAGTTAGAACAGTAAAATGTTGCAAGGACATGAAAGAAAAGAATGGGGATGGGGCAGAGAAGATGCAACCACTAAGACAAAGGCAGACGGTGGCCGCCTCCGCTGCTATTTCTGCGTCACACATGAGGACAAGGCTGACAAGCCAGCATGCGAGGCAGCCTCATGTTCTCTCTGCCATTGGGTCAAGATGACCCATTCCCTTCAGTACAGGCTTTAATGTTCTCTTTCAGCCTTCAGAGAGTAGATGAGTGATAGTGACAGAGAAAAAAAGTACACGATCCACTACCTGTTGCTTTCTAGGGTTTAAAAAGTAACCTTGAGAAGCAGTAGGGGGATTGGGAAGAAAAGGAGAGTGTCTCACCCCTGCGGCCTCGCTGCTTAACCAGTCAATATCAGGCTATGTTTATTGAATCAGTTCCTTGATCTGTGTACTTGTAAGTGGCATATTTCTCTACAAGTACAACTGCACGTCTGTTTTTAAGGCCTCTATAATTTGCCTTACATTCATTTAAATGGAACTATTTTAATTTTTATCATTATATATCTTTGGGGAAAGTATACTTTAATCACTCATATCATCTTCATTTCATATGATTCTTCAGAATTTCCAAAGTGTCTTCACATCTTTTATACTAGCGGAACCTCAAAACTGTCCCATGAAGTAAACAAACCTAATACTATGTCATATTAGAAACCATAATAGGTGTCCTCTGAGAACAAGACCCCCTATAGTCATGGGCTCATCCAAATGCCAGAGCTAGAAGTGCTCAAAGATCTTCTAGTTCACACCCTTCATTTGACATTTTTGGGGAAACTAAGAGTAGAAAGTGACATGCCCAAAGTCACACAACTACTTAGTAGCAGAGGTGGGACTATATTCTATATCTCCTGACTTCCCTTGTCTCCCCATCCACTGATCTTTCCATTATTATTTCATATGTTTGTTGACTGGCTCCGTCCTAACCCAATAACACTCCAGAGCGGATGTGCAAGTAGCAGAGGGGAAAATGATGCCTAGGGCCCCAGGGAATAGCTAGAACAAGAAAACAGTTATGCTGCCCAGCACAACGCAACACTGTCAGGCACCTGGCACTTGTCAGCATGCTGAAGCCAAGCAGAACCTAGAAACTAAGCAGATGGGAGTGGGAGAACAGCAGAGCACCACCACTGTGAGTGTGGCGAATGCAGTCTCCGCAGCTGCCCTCCTCTGCACTTCTTCTCCACATCTCATCTTCTTCTCTCCTCATCTCACTTGATTCTCACACACTCACAGTAGGTGTCTCTCTCTCTCTCCTCATTCTGCCTGTTCCCTTGCTCTTCTTACCTTGCAATCCATCCATTCTGTCCCATCATTTGTCCTTAGCTGCTGAGCTATGTAAAGGATCATTCGACAGAAAAGTTACACATTTTTTTTTTTGTTATTGTTGTTAGAACAACTCAGCAAAATAAAATTGTGGTTTTATTGTTGGACAACATTGTTTCACACAGACATCAAACAGGCCAAAAAAATAAATAAATAAAATAAACAGCAACTTCATAGACAAAAAAAAGACAAAAAGAAACCTTTTATCTTTGGCCTTTTTAACCATCTCATACAAACCAACTACTTATAGCACAGCTAAGTATGTACACAAAAAAGTTACTGGAATGCTCGGAATAAGATGGTTTTTGTGTTGTTTTTGCTTTTTTTTTTTTTTAACAAGGTTTTTTTTCTCCTTTGAGATTATAATGAACACAGTCACACCAAGTAAAGGCAGAAGTAGGACAGAGAACGAACGCTTGGAAGGCTGGTTTGGTCATCTGAGATCATCAAAAATTTCTGACCCCTACATTATGTAAAAAATATAAAATGTAAATTAAAAATACAAACAGATTTTCCTTTTTAAAGTATTTTTAAGAAGAAAAGCGGGGCTGTGGAAGTTTTGGTTCTTTTTTCCTTCCCTGTGGCAAATTCTCGTGGTTTGGTTGGTGGTTTAGATCCTGAGACGCAAAGTGGAAGGCGAATAGGTCACGGCGGCCTTTTTTTTAAGTTTAACTTTTCCTTTTTGCTGTCTAGGCATCCTCATCGGTCTTCTGCTTATTGGTGTCAACATCGTCGTCCTCATTATCTTCAGCTGCCCATTTGCCATAGTTCTCTCAGCCTCCTCCTCTTCATCTCCATCCTCTTCCTCACCATCGCCTTCCTCCTCCTCCTCTTCTCCCTCCCCACCTTCCTCCTCTTCTTCGTCTACCTCATTGTCAGCCTCCTGCTCCCCATTTTCCTCATGAGCGTCCCCATTAGCAGGGGCGTCTCTTCCCCTCTCCGCCTCCTTCACAACTTCCTTCTTCTCCTTTAAGTCCTTGGTGGCGATCTCGGAGCTGGTGTCCACAGCATGTCTGACATGGTGGGGCACACCGGGGATCTGATGCAACGGACTGAAAAAAAAGCGAGACATTGGGAACTCTGGCGATAGAGCTGCCGAAGTCCATGGCCATGGAGGAGGTGGTTGTGGCAAAAGTGCAGAGCCGGACCGGAAACAATGCAAAGATGGCTTTTCAGAGCAGCCAGTGGGGGCAGAAAAGTTATACATTTTTAAAATAGCATATTTAATTCCCTTTTTATCAAACTCTAACAACTAGAGAATCTGTCCCTATTGTAAAACCCACTGTATGTTCTGGTTTTGTGTATATAAATACGTCAAACTATAAACTGGTCAGGGCAAGATACTCTCAATGCTCATTTTTGAGTAGAAAGTACAATGCCATGCGTAGATTCAGTACAGAAGAAATAAGTGGTTCTTGATGTACTGCTAAAGCTCTTGGACTTTAATACAACCCACTTTCCAAGATTTTACTTTACTCCTTTCAACAAATATATTTTAAATGAGCCTGATGAAACAGGAAAGGACATTTCAACTCTTCATCTCCTGTTTGGTCATATCTTAAGAAACCCAATTTTCCAAGAAAAAGTTTACTTGTATAGTTTTCCATTCTATTACCATTAAAAATTACTTAATTCTCCCATTGAAAAACTCCTGTTTTGATTTTGTTTCCATGAGACAAGCACATGGTGTAATAAAATACGTTGGAAAAGCTTTGCAATATGCTGCTGAAATAATGGCAATTGCTGATTCTGTACTATGGTACATATTAGGAAAACCACAATAGATACTGAAAGGAAACAGCATCATTTGGGGATGGAAAAAATGCAATGGATAAAAGCCATGCAATTTAAATTAAAGTCATGTGACAATAGCTCTGTCCCCCATAGCAGCAAAATTTGCTGTGAATAAATGGCAGTCCACTTGTCTAGATGGGAGTATCTATGAATATGAATTAATTATTTCAGCAAATATCTACTGAGTGCCTGCTATGTGTCAAGCACAAGTACACATCCAGGGGCATACTATGTTCAATTTCAGTCCTGTGGAAAACCTTGCTTCATGGAAGTTTTACTACACTGCAATAACATGACTAGCATTTATATGAGCTACTTAAAACACCTAACGATAAATACAAATCTTACAAACTAAGTTACATTTCAGAGATATAAAACAAAAAAAAAAAAAGAAGAAGAAGAAGAAACACACCTAAATTGATAAGGCCTTACTACTTCTCAACTTTTACAGATACTAGCCTATCTGTAGAAAATCTGTCAGGCTAAGCAAAACCCTATAGAAACCCAAATTAAAAATTAATTTTTTGACTATTTATACTCATGCATATGTTACATCTATAACTTCATTAGACCATAAGCTCAATGAGTATAGTGACTGTGCTCATTTTTGCTAACCATTATATACCCAGTGCCTAGTATACTGCAGGCAACTTAATGAAAGCATATAGGAAGGTAGTCTCATACAGTCTCATATTTAATAAACATTTATTGGCAGTATAATAAATACTAAAAGGCCCTACCAGTTATATTTTATTAAACAGTCAATGTTCCCCTATACTCTAAATATCCTTTTATTCATCAACTTAAAAACTGTACCAATAAAGTGTTTCTTCCCCTGTTTATATCTATTAAATGCTGTTCATTTGGAAAGCAGTAACTGGTCTTTCTAGTCTTTAGATTACTGTGCATTCACAGTGCAGGATAGTTTGGCAACATTTTTCTATCTAAAACTTATAGACTACTATGAATAGATAATAATCTACTTCCATGATAGAGTTAGAGTTGCTTTGATCTCACAGGCCTTCCTCCCCCGCCCCCACCCAGGAAAACACAGATGCTTTGCATCCTGAAGCCACTCAATAGTTTCTTATGTTTGTGGAACAATTACTACTACTACTATTTTGCTGAAGTTTGAAACATGTAGGGACCCATATTACTTGTTTATTTTTATGATTTTCGCATCTTCTTATAAAAGAACATCTTATGACCTAGATGAATCATAAGACATCATGGGCAGGCACAGAAAAAAAGCATGACTCTCTAAATGAACATGGGCCTAAAGGAAATCAGACACTCGTTCACAAATAAAAAACCTTAAACAAAAAATCCTGTGCCCACTCTTCCTGTTCTCTGTGGGGTTTCAGGTTAGTAAAAAGTCCAAAGACGAAAGGGGACTTGTTGAAAATCAACCCTCTGAGGCAATGAGAATTATCTAGTGGGAGAAGGGCCGACTCTGGGGAAGATGGATGGGAATGGTGCACGTCTGGTGGCGCTGTTAGGATGTTTGTCAACTAAGAGGTTCTAACAACTTACCAGGCTGATGGGGGATAAAGTATTAGTATGCACGAGCACACTTTCTCTCCATCACATTAGACTTTAAAATTCCAAGGTCTGGTTTGCCTTTTACAAGGAATAATATTGGTTCAGAATGCTGCTCAGAGCCTGTTCCACAAATCTGAGAGACCAGGTTACAGCACCTCATTTTCCTTTGCCACTGCCATGCCCTCTGCCTCCCCCCATGTAACTAAAAGCCACTTCACAGACTTTGGTAAACATTAAGGAAACTGGGAGAATATTTTCTGTGGATTTAACTTTCCTGGAAATAATTATCAATGATGGAAAACAAATTCTTTGTAACAGATAAAACCTCACTAATTTGAGCTCCACTATTTCAAAATTTGTGCTAATTTAAACAGACCTAGTCTGAAGGTCTCCCTTAGCAAGTCTGGAAAAGAAGCGTCTGCTAAGCAAATCAACTTTGTAAGTAAGGTTGTAGGAGAAGTACAGGACTTGCTTAAAGAGAACAAATTATTTTCAGAATAATTTAGAATAGTTTAGAATTAACATCTACAGGTACTGTAACATCATAATGACACCTCTTTTGTGTATGTTAAAAAGCAGGTCTCTGGAGGACTTCTACTTGGTAACACTGTTAGTTTGTTTTGAGCTATCTGTCACTAAAATAAGCAAAACTATTTTTAAAATAAATATTTCATTTGTTCTTTATTGATTATACTGCACCTACTGCAATTATTATTATTTTTTTAATGAAGATTAAGAGGTTGAATGTATGTGGAGGGCCTGCAGCAGAATATGGCACATATTAAAAGTCCAAAAAGTTATTAGCTATTATTATTATTTTTCTTATGATTATCATCACCCTTACCATCCCATTCATTCCCATTTGTTTACAAAAATAGGGCCATTTTTTACTGGAAATACTACAATATGTTTTCTTTTCCTTTTTTTTTTTTTTAGGACATCTTTTTTGCTTTTTTGTTTTGTTTTTAGTTTTCTGGGGGGGGTCGTTATGAATATTCATGAGATACAAATTGTTACCCCTCGTGCCCATGATGTGAGGGCCAGATTCATACTGGCAGCATACCGATTACCAGAAATTACTTTTGTACCTCATGTCCCCCTCCCTATTATCCCCCCCGACCGCCCTCCA
>NW_007728129.1:161349-222049 GCF_000696425.1 Galeopterus variegatus | reverse complement strand
TCCCCCTTTCCCCCCTCCACTTTGTAGCCCTAGGAATGTTCCCTCCCTCTGTAAGCCAAACACACTACTGTGGTCTTTCTTTCCTTCCTTCTTTCTGTCTTAGCTCCCACATATGAGTGAGCACATGAGGTATTTATCCATCTGTGCTTTGCTTATTTCCCTCAACATAAGTTTCTCAAGGCTCATCCATGTTGTTGCAAATGGGAGTATTTCATTCTTTTTTATGGCAGAGTAGTATCCCACTGTGTATATATACTACAGTTTCCTTATCCAATGATCCATCGATTGACAATTAGGTTGGTTCCATGTCTTGGCTATTGTAAACAGAGCCCTGCAATTATTTTGAATTTGAGAACTTTTACTTCCAATTTGGTGCTGCTAGCTATTGGTCTACAGTCTTTGTCATGCTCCCAAAACTCTAAGTCTTATGGTATGTCACTCATAACTGAATCACAAATACAGCTCAAGCCTCTTGACAAGTTTGATTACTAACTGTCTAACCTAAGAAAGTTACAATATCTTGGGGGGTACATCTAGCTGTAAAATAGGAGAAGGAGCAAAAAAGGCTCATACCCCCGAGGTAAGAAACCTACACACCAAAACAAACAAAATAAAAAGCCAAAGCAACGAATAAAACCCTTTAGAAACCTGTAAGTTAAGTACTAAATATATAATCATTATGAAATAAATATAAAATGAAAGGCCAACAAAGTAGCATTGCTGTCCAAAGACAGCATTCCTGGAGGTTGTTACTCCTCACACATCCATATTGATTCTCACTTCACTAGCACAGGGCAATCTTCCAGCTCTCCACAACCACTCCCTCTGCAAGCAGGGCTCACTGCCTCAGAGTCTTAGTTACCTTGTTACAAAGATAAGTCTGAGTGTTCTAATTATATTGTAAGCTCCTGGATTTGTATAGGTTTCCCTTAAGCACAAGACACACAGAACTAGCACATCATGGCATCATGGCGCTCTCCTAATTTTGCTTGGTTTGAGGTGATAAGACTCCTCCTTTTCATTTACAGAACTGGAAATCAGAGCAAAAAGATAAAAAATAGCTCCAGGATTTGTAGTTTCTATAGAAACCTTGAAAATACCAGAACCACTAAATGTGTTTGCTTAAGAAAATTTGGGACACTAAAATTGATAGGTATCCTTTCAAAGGCCTATACAAGAATACTGAAAAAAATAATCATAGGCCAATGTTCCAACAAAAGTGAAATGCTAGCCAGTAAACTCTGTGGAGAAAAAATCCTCAAAATGGTTTTGGGCAAGAAAGTCACCAAAAAGGCTCCTCTCTTTTTAAAATGTAAGTCTCTTTACATACTGATTTAATCATGTGTGTTATCTCTGTATCATCAGTGTTGAGAGGAACAAGAGGGCCTCAAGTTCAAAAATCATCTACAACTGGACACCATAAGCTTGTCACTTGTTAAATGAGAATTTTGCTTTTTAAATTATGCTTGGCTTGGGCAAATATTTAAGGTAGTCAAGCAAACACAGGGCACGAACCAACTGCTGGGTAGAGTGAGGCAACTCAGAGTTGTTCCAGATCGGGAGCATTTTTCTGCAGAATATTATGAAAGTCATAATCCATACCTAGATAAAACTAAGTGCTGACTACTAATTTTCTAAATTAATATTCAGAAATAAATGTAGTCATAAGACAATTTGGATACTTGTCTAAAGTTGTTTCACTACTCAATGCTAGACTATTATCATATATTAGCATTAAATGTTAACAATCTGTTACTTGAAAATGGTTCTTTTTGACAATGTGTACAATGGCAACTACCCTGCCATTTTCACTAAATTTCAAGATTTCTCTTCAGAAAATACAAGTCAATGTCTGTACCTAAGGAACCATCTAAATCATTTTGTGGTACTAGCTGTTCATTTTCACTGAACTACATGAATGTTGGTCAAAACTTAGTGACCCCAGATGGTAGCTGGAACTGTTATTTTCTTTGTTAATGAAAATTACTGCAGCGGGGGCTGGACTCTGCTCCTCTCCCTCATCCCTGCCGCTTTGAGAGTCTAGGCAAATCAAGGAAGCCGAGGTGTCACAGGGCACTCCTACACACATTACAGAGGACGCCTTGGATAGAATTACACCAGTCTGAGAGTTTCATAATTAGGACATCACTCAGCTACAATAGAAAAACAACTCTTGTAAATTGGAATCATATTCACAAAACATCTGGAAAGTTCCCCAAAGGAGAAAAGATTACCCAAAAGTATTGCTAAATAGATGGAAGAAAAGATGCTGACTTTTATCATAATCAAAATTCAGTCAGTTTCCATTGTACTAGACAAATCAACAGATGTACTGTTTACCTTTAAGGAAGCCTGCAATCTATTTTAATTCGGCCTTGAAACCCAGACATTCTTAGGTAATAAGTACAGATATTTAAATTCCATAACAACCACCCAATGTTTACAAATATTTATTTCTTTATAGATTTCTCATCCACAAAATGTATTTTTGGTTAGAAAGAGGAATTTTGAGGGTTCAGCTGTACTTTAACAAATGTTATAACATCAATGTTTCTTTAAGCAAGTGGTAGCCTATAAAAATTATCTTTTATTTTCTAAGCTTAGCTTTGCAGCACATGCTAAGGGAAAATGATATCATGGGTCTTTTCCTTCTATTTTATTTATTCTTCTTTTAACTAAAATAATATATTAAATAATAAATATACTATATAATAATATATTAATGATATATTCCACTCTCACTACCACATCCTGAGAGAAAATAATTTTGAATACATTCTTAATTTAAAAAATATCTTCAATGCTCAAATTCAGAAAAAAAGATACGATTAATTCAATATTACTTTGACATTAAAAATGACTCTTTTACAAGCAGTGTGTCAAATGTGCTCCTCTTCCTATGTTGCCTATCACTTTTAATAGTATCATCTTCCTGTCCATCATGTAAGAAGGAACCTTTGGAGACACCTTCAACTCTTCCCTTTACCTTACTTCCCATGTATAGTCTCATCCTGTTTGATTACTACCTTGTCTCTGTTATACATCTCTTTACATCCCTCCTGTTACTAACCTAATTCAGACCCGTAGCATCTCTCATTTGGAGTATTTAAAATTAGCCTCCTAACTGTTCTTTCTCTAATCTCTATCCTTTCCATTCCATCCTATATCCAAGCTGCCTGAGTCATCCCTGATGGCCTTATTCCTCTGCTAGGAATCTTTCAATGGCAACTCAATGCCTTTAGAAAAAAAATCTAGCCCCAATCTATCATTTTATCTCCACTGTCCCCACTAGAGCTCAAGCCATGCAGTGTTACTTACAGCTCTCCCCAAACAACATATACTTCTCTATCTCCTTACATTTGGCCTGGAAGTTTTTTGGACACATAATACATACCTTCTCCATATCCCCACTTTTGAACATTGAAATTGACTCTGAAATGCCACAGAGGTTCAGCTTAAATGTCAGTTCTTCTTTAAAACTTTCCCCAATCTATCCAACCTGAGCTAATTTTTCCCACTTCCAGGAGCATTGTTTCTTTATCTAATGTAGCACCTTATTACATTCTTCCTTATAGTTCTTTTGTGTACATGCCAATCTCCCTTATAAGACTACAAGCTCCTGGGTAGATATCATATATTGTTCATTTTTGTAGCTCTGTAGTACCTAGTACAGTACCTTGCTCAGAGTTAAGTGTTCAGTAAATGTGGAATTGAACTGAATAAACCTAATTTCAGCCTGATGTAATGAGAAAAAGATTGTCAGGATTTATAATAAATTCTAACTACAGCTGTGTTGTTATAATTGCTGCATATTTAGAGGAAATACTGAATGCATCTTTCAATCAAGTTCTGAAACTATAGTAACTATTCTAAGTTTAAATTACCTTTTTAAGAAAATAAGTAAAACAGCAAGAACACTGAAATCTGTAGTAACATAATGCCAATTTAAAAAAGGGCTTGTAAGAGGTAGATTCAGCTGTACAAGTTCAACGAATAAACCACAAAGGCCATCTTTTTTTCCAACCCAGAATATAAAGATATGCAATATTAAGCATATTAATGAAAACTAGCTAGGGGACACTGGGTAGAGCGCATTAGTTCTAAATCAGTCACTGCTCCTTGCTGCAGCTGGATTTGGATGTTCTTCCACTGAATAGCTGAGTAGATTTGATCCCACTTAATTTCCAAGTCTGACAAAATCACAACTTGGAAGTGGCCTGACTACTGGCAATTGTCAAGCACAGTAAATCTCTTCTCCTTCTGTAACCCCCTCAAATGTCCTGCACTCACAACTTTTTTGTGCCAGATGTTTTGCTGAAATTAACACTTTCCTATCAAATGCATATCAAAAGAACTTAAAAAAAAAAACTGCCACGGAGCTTTATCATATTGTGCATTCCATTGAACCTCCAAACTGTTCATTATACAGACACTTATTGTGTGGTATTTATTGCAGAGGGAATGATGAAGAAAATTGGGCTCAGAATAGGGTGAGATCTATTCAAGAGTGTATATTCCCACAGTTAATGATTGCAGACAGGAGCCCTAAGAGGCCAAATCCCAAAATGACTTTTTTGAACCTTGCTAAATATAATAATCAAAATGCCCCAATCCCTATCTGAAATCTTCTTGCTTGGGAAAAACAGGTGAGGTACTGTTTTGTTCGTTGAATTCAAGTTTTATGTCTGCATCAACACAGCTTCTCTAGGTGGTTTCATCCATTAACAAAAGCAAACATAGTTAACTAGATATCAATAAATAGCACAGTGTGAAGCCATGACCTGCGATTGCTCACCTGAAACTTTGATCCTCCCAAAGTGTTCAGCCATCACAGAAAGATCATTTCTGGAAAGCCATCACCCACTCAGCCAACCTTTGTAGGACTAGGAACTACATATAAAACTTTAAAGAAATGACCATCTCTCTCTTATGGGGCCTTAAAATAATACATGGGCAATAGTGCTACTGAAGATAAAATGTCCTTCATGAAACAACTCTAATAAGCGGCCTCAAGGCACCTTTTCTTATAAATGCTTGTAAGTTGCAATTGTGTGCTACAGGTAATATATAGAACATTAAATTACATCGTCATTTTTTTTCTTCAGGCTATTTCTATTTCTCATTCATCTCATTTGTAGAATTAGTATATATAGGTTTTTCCATGGGAGCACATTCCAAACTTTTACTTCACAGCTCGAACTAGAATATCTAAACATTTTGTCTCCCATAAGAACTGAGTGTTCCTGTCCTTTATTAAATGACAACTGATGCAGTTATAAAGCAAGTAATGAGTAAAAATTTCCTTGATTTAAAATTATAAATAGAAAACAAAATACAGATACATCTCACCTTAGGTTATAACTGGGTTCCTAGAAATGAAAGGGAATCACTTTTGCAAATTAGTTTTGTTTTCCTATGATTTACACTTTCAGCATAAGCTCCTAACACTTTCTTTAATTACCTTGCCCACCTAGTAAACAATTACTTCAGTATACTAAGGGAACTCTCTTATTCAAACATTTATTTTGATCTATGCCTAATCCCCCACAGCTACTTAGAGGATGCAAAGATGTAAAAAATTTAGTCCAGTTCCTCAAGGGACTACCAATCTAAGTAGGGAAGACAATCATGCAAGAAACTAACCACACTTCAAGGCGAGATAAAGCAAGTGCTGTAACAGGGGTACCAGCAGTTGGCTATAAGCATACAAAAGAAGAAGAAGCAACTCTGGGAAGTTTGGGGAAATCCCTGGGTGAGGCCTGTGGGAAACAGAAGAGGAAATCTGCAGTGCGAAAATGCAAAGCCATGAGCGTTTGCTAATTTATTTGCTTTGAAAATTTTTAATTTTCTAATTTAAATTTTTCTTTCTGGAAGGTTTTCTTAGTCTTAAACTTAAAATGGGATACACCTTAGGCAAGAAACAGAACAGCAGCAATCAAAACTGACAGTCAACTATTTGTGGCAGAATGTCTGCTCTACCATGCCCCATCCCTCTCTCCTCCCACCTCTTTGGCCTATGACTTCAGCCTACAAATGACACTTAAATGCACTGTTTGGCCTCACTGACATCCCAAAGACTAAAAATGTTACTAATTTCTGGACTAGCATATTCAGCTATTTGCTGGTTTCTCTCCCACTGCATCATTAATTTGCCATGATCAGGTACGTGGGACTTGAATATGTGAAATGACAACTTACAACGGCAAATTTCTTTGATATCCTATTAAGAAACATGTGACATGGACAATATCCCAATCAACACTACTGTTAATTTTATTATAATTAACAGACAGTATATGAGTAAGAAATTTGAAAGGTATTTTCCCTGTCAAATTTAAAAATATCTGTCCTGACAATGGGCTTCAATGTTGCATTATTTGTTTCTGACAAAGAAAAGGTTTTAAATGGATCAAGGGCAAAAACAGAAGATATTTAACAATGCCTATGGTTCTCAAGTTTTCATTACTGTTTACCTCAAAATTTAAAAAGGCAATGCATCTGTAAAAGCGTTGCATATAATAAAAAGCACATTTTAAAAAATCTTTCTTGCTTTTCAAATACTCAAATTCTAGATAGAATAAGAAAAAGACACAATCTGAATATTTTCATTATTTTTTACACCCTACTATTGTAAGTAATCTGTGGTAAGATGAACATAGTCCATGACCACATACATACAATTCTTTCCTGAAATTCCTTTTTTATTTCTATGAGAAAAATGTCAGTTATGGATATATTTGTCCTCCATTAATAAAGCTATTTCTTGTTTTATGATAAATTGCCCCAAAGAAATTCAAATTGTAAAAACAGAAACTAAGGCAAAATATTTGGTCTACATTACTTAGAAATTTGTAATTTGTTTCCTTGATTATAATTTCTAAGAAACAGACTAACTTCTTACTCCTAAAATGATGTCTCCAATTTGACCAGCTGTAGAGAAGAGCAGAGCCAGGACTTTTATCCATAGTCCCTTCATGGTGAATCCTTCCCCAAGCCCTCCAATAGTCATGGTGGATTTCAGAGCGATGTGCCTGGCTAGAACCTGAGAGCAAAACTAGTATTCCAGCCCTTGTAAATTTGTAAGTTTGCTGATGTTACATGCAAGTGTTGTACAGAAAGAAATCAAAGCTTGAGGAGTGCATATCCTTGATAAGATGATAAATTCTGATGAGACTATGGGAGTTCAGGATACCAAACTGGACTGAGAGAATAGCTGTGAAGAAAAAAGGCACATTAAGGGAGACAATGTGCTAAAAGAAAAAAGAACCCTGGAGAAGTTGAGAGAGATTGGAATTATTGGACTGGGGAGTGGAAGGGAGATTTTGGAAAACTGAGTTAAGAAACTGAGTCCCCAAATGAAGAGAAAGCTTATTCAATTTTTTTTTCTTTCGGTGAGCTGAGACCAAGGGATACCAGCTTCAGTTAGCAAAACAAATGTCTATAAGAAGCTTTCACAGGGAAGGAGGAGTGATGTTACTGGAGGGGAGCAGTGTGTCACAGTGGTTAGGAATACAGGCTTTGGAGTTAGATAGAATCAGGTTCAAATTCAGGTGCTGTCATGTATTAGCTGCCATTCAGCAAATTACTTAACCTCTCTAAGCCCTGGTTTTCCCTAGCTGTAATACTCATATTAAGTGAAATACCTTCAACTTCTCATGGTTGTTGAAAAACTTAAATGAGGTATCTTACTTAGAATAATTAGGACAGGTCGAGCACACACAAAACATAGAAGTTATTATTATGATTAGGAACTACAACTAGCAGGATGTTGGAGGCATGTTTGAAGAAAAGGGAAATCAAAGATAAGATTAAACTTAAGGTTTTGCTTTGAGTTTCTCTAATACTGATATTCTGTTACTCTTGCAGTTTTGGTTGAATAGCTCTAAGGGTATTCTTCATTTTATGAAAATATGCCAAAAGTCTGACATAAGGCAGATAACTTGATAGTAAGTTTTTACATTATGAAATGATTATTTTATTAGAGTTTCTTGAAACCGTATGCTTCTTAACATAAAACTAAAATAAATAAATCCGCATATATTTTCTATTGCGGAAATTGTAGATAGTCCAAGGCAATGTCAGGAGACCTGTGTTCTAACTCTAGTTTCAACTCTGTGTCATAAATTGTTGGAGAAACAAAAAGATCTACTAGTACGAGCTCTATCTTGGAATCTCTGGGCTCTATGGCCAAGCCAACTCCAGAAGTCTAACTAACATAGGCAGTGAGAGAAGGTATGGCAGCAGTAGCTTCAAAGGTTTCAGCAATAAGGGGCCAGTTAAAACTGTTAGGGGTGAGTGGATGGGAGTACATTGTAAAGCTATGTATCTCACCACTCC
This sequence comes from Galeopterus variegatus, assembly GCF_000696425.1. Lineage (NCBI taxonomy): Eukaryota > Metazoa > Chordata > Mammalia > Dermoptera > Cynocephalidae > Galeopterus > Galeopterus variegatus. The sequence continues at coordinate 213,712 of NW_007728129.1, read as the reverse complement.
TAAACTTCTAAAGACTCAGACATTAGGCAGAGGATAAGTTTAACCACTGCTGGTTAATATGGCTTTCTATAAAGAATAAAGCACTAAATACAGGCAATCTTTGATTTCTGCCACTTCAACTAAAGCTATGTGGTAACTGGAGTTTAGAGGTATTTGAAAATGAAATGAAATGGGCTACTTAACTGGTAGTGAGTTCCAAGTCAACGGAGATATTCAGATAAAAGCGAGATGCCCACTTCTTGGGAGATTTTAAGATAGATTAAAGTATCTGATAGTGGTTGGACCAGATGACTTCTAAGGATGTCTTCCAGCTCTATGGTTCCACGGTGAGCATCAATTCACATTGTGCTTCTTTGAAAACTTAAAGCACTTACAACAAGAGGCCAGCCTGCTTTCTAAAGTGTTCTGTATAAGGATTCCTATCCCCTGGCTCAGTCTAACTCCAACTGGCCTTAAACCACCCGTCTCACTATCAATCAGCATTGGCAACTCTTATTGGCTCAAGTACACTGGCAGCAAGGAAAGGTGACAAAAGTAAGCTAACAGAAGCAGACAGGGAAGACAGTAGAAATGGTTATCGAGATCAAGTAAAGTTGCTACAAAGCAATGAGGCTGGTTTTGGTCTATTTACTTTGATGTGGCTTGGTAATCTACTGCTGAGGGCAATTTCAAAAGAGAGAGACAAACCTATAAAGTTAATAATTATAACCCAATGTGTTAAGTGTTATAATAGAGGCCTGAACAAAGTGCTGTGGGAACACAGAGACTGACCAATTTTGCTGGAGAGCGTCAAGGAAATTTCATAGAGGAAGCAACAAGCAAGCTGAGTCTTGAAGGATGAGTAGGAGTTGACTGGGTGGAAATGGGGAGAGACATGCTGGCAGAGAAAAAATGTTCAAAGCCAGAAAGACATGAAAGAATATATTCGGGAAGTAGTGAATAACCGTGCATGGCTGGAGTGTGAGGTTAGGGCCTCATATGCCATGGTTCTTAAAAAGGATGGGCTTTCCTCTGTGGCCATGGGGAGTAACAGAAGCTCTTTTAAGCAGGAGGGTGAAATAGATTTGTGTCAACAAAGATAATTCCGGTGACTGGTGTAGAACAGTTTTGAGAGGAAGCAGGGAAACCAGTGAGCCAGAATGAGAACCCAGACTAAAGCAGTGACAGTGAGGCTGGAGAGGAAGGGATAGATTCAAGAGATATTTGTGGGGTAGAATCAACAGGAAATATCAACTGATAGCATTATGCTCAATGGTCAGTTTTATGCATGTGTATATTTTTAGAGGATTACATAAACAGAAATGAGATGATGACTGATTGTAGGGTCACTGATTTATTTTCTGATGATGCTTGTTTCTTTTCATATAAAAATCCCTGCTAATCTACATGTGTCCAAGAGAAAAAGAACAATTTAAATTGCTATGAATATATTTTAGATTTCATTTCTTGGCTATCCTCACTATTTAATTTCTTTCTGAAGTAGAAATATAAATATTTACTACATACCTAGTATGTACCAGATACTTTATATATATATATATATATATAAAATATAAAACCAAACATTCTCATATTTATGATCAAAGAAAGACAAGACTATGGAGCTGTTTGTTTTGTTTGGTTGCTGTCCATTTCTTCTTTTCATCACCTCACCTAGGCCTATCAATTCTCCTCCCTTCCACAGAGCTTGCTTTTGTGTACGATGTATTGCATTTTTGTTTCTCCATAAATATAAACATATTAAAATATTATAATGAAATAAAAAAGGAAAAAAGTTAAGGAGAGTATTAGAAATATACGTCTTTGTGAAAATTACCTCTTGTCCTCTTCTGCGCCTCCAAGCCCAATAGCATGTTTTCAGCTTGGCGCCAAACAGATTAACAGTGTTTGTTTCTCTTCACGTCTACTATTTCTTTTTCTGATTTTCTCTGTCCATATATATATATATCTTAATCCTCACAACAAACCTACCAGGTTGGTATTATACCCATTTTACAGATGAGAAAGCCAAGACTGGGCAGAAATTTAGTAGCTTCCCTAAAGTCACAAAGCTAAGAAATGGGGGATCCAGGAGTAGAACCTAGGTATGGATGACTCTAAGGCCTATGCTCTTTCTACAGCCTCACACTGCCTCTGTACTTAAAAAGCAATAAAAAAAGTAAGTAAAATTAAAAGGTAAATATCACTATTATAAAAATGACTGTATCATTATAATATTCTACTTTGTAAATATTTGAAAGTGGTCATAATAAAATGAATTTTAAAAAGAAATGTAATGTCAGTTAAAACACTCAAACACACACAAAAGCACATTCAATGTGCACTCAATGAAAACAATCATAAGAAACCATCCACAAAAAGTCCAGATAATTTCCAATCTAGGTGAAGTAGTAAAGACAAAGGTTTATACTGTATTTTATAATTCACTATTTCTAAATGTTGGTAAAAACAAGACTTGTATTTATTCAACTAATATTTCCTGAGTGCCTACTATGTACCAGGCACTGTTCTAGGCTTTGGGTAATATTATATCAGTCCCTGCCCTCATGGAATTTACATTCTTAGTTAGGAGAGAATCATAAATACACAAGTAAATTTTCAGTATGCCAGATGGTGATAAGTGCTATGGAAAAAAATAAAACAGGGTAGAGTGGATGGGGAGAGCCAGACAGCAAATGTGGGCCTTGCTATCTTACATAGGGTGTCACTGATAAGGCATCATTTGAATAGAGACTTGAACGGAGCAAGGGAGCCAAGCTGCACAGATATCTAGGAGAAGATTATTCCAGGTAGAGAAAATGGCAAGTGCAAAAAGGTCATGAGGAGGGAGCATGCCTAGTGTGTTTAAAGGAAAAGAAGGAAGCCTGTATGGCTAAGGCCGAGTGAGCAAAGGGAGGTGGGAAGAGGGGAGAAGGAGGTGAGGAGAGAGGCAGGGGCAGGCACAGCATGCCGCCATTAGTCAACATAAACTTTACTGAGTGAAATATGGGCTTTTAAATGACTATGGCTTTTACTCTAGGTGAGAAAGGTAGATAGGAGGGCTTCTTGTCTCAGACATAAGGATTAACACTAAGTGATGAGAGTTTGGTCATGCCAGTGGGTGCATTTGTGCCCATTTTGGCTAATGGGCTAAATGTGCTGCTCTGAGCAATAATAAAATCTATGAAAAGGAAGATGCAATGGCATGGGAGGGCACATATTCTTAGTACCTACATACCTTAGTGAGCTGATATATGAGGCACAGGAACATCTAAACACACAATAGATGACAACTTTAAAACTCAGCCTTTAAAAAAGCGTACTTTTACAAAGAGCAATTACATTTTATAACGTATTTACACACCTGTGAATTTAACATGGTCATCTTTTTATCACTGAAATACTTAAGAGTTGCTTCAGGTGAAGTTCAATATTATCTGAGATTACTCCCCTTCCTAGCCACTACTCTTTATTAGAGGTGGAAACTCCGAAAAGGGGAACCAAAAAACAATTTCTTCAGGTTGCTCTGAGGCTAGGTTTCAAACCAGAAATCTCTGCTTTTGTCCATAGCATTTTCAGGCCTATTGAACTCCAACCTGTTGTTCTCAGTTCTACTGCCGCTCTAGAAAACTTTTTTTCCCATGTCACATTGGCTCTCTTCAGAGGGCTTTTGAAAAGAAATTAACAATTTTAATATTCTCATTTTTTTTCTTTTAGATTCAAAGCAATTATTACTGTAATTATTATTAACTATTCATGAAATAGCTAAGGTTTGGGTACTCAAAATGTAACATGTTTCAAAAGCTGAGATGATGCTGAAGCTTGGGTTTGGTACGGAATCATCCACATGCTCTGAGCCCCACTGTAATCAACAGCCTGGGGTCTAGGGTGCAGTCTGGGATGTAGAGCAAAACAAAGCAAACCGGTCCAAGTGGGGTTGAACCCATGACTTGATGAACAGTATAAGTCTAACCAGCAGTGTACACTTGTTTACTGCTCTTCATGTGCAGCACAGCTCCAGTCATTTCGAAGGCTTAGAATCCTTCTCTAGACCTAGGTAAGCAAATCAATTCCCCTTAGCTAGGGAGCAACAAAAAGTCATCTTAGAAGAATGGCTTAGGTTAAAAGCAACCCCAAAATTTAAAAGATATTCTCTTGCCTACTATTTTCAGTAAAGTGGCTACAGTTGGAACCTTTTAAATCACCGTTGTGGAACGTACAAAGCAGTCCTGAAGGTAGCTGGGTATAGCAACAGGAAGTTGAGTTATGGACAATCCCTTTAATCAAAACAAACAAATTAATTCACCCACATACACACACAAAAAAAAACCGGGGGGGGGTGGGGAAGAAGATATAACAACTATACTTTTATGAAGTTGTTACAACAAGCAAACGGAAAGGACATTCTTGGGGGGGAGGGGAGAGAGGGAGAAGGGAGGGAGGTGTCGGTGATAGGCCATAATAATCATATACATTGTATATTGACAAAATAAAAATTTAACGAAAAAAAAAAAATCTTTACCAAAAAAAAAAAAAAAAAAAGCTTCTGAAGAATTTATTTTACGGCCTTTTTCTAATTTTCTCTTTTGCTACTAGGAAGGACATAAAAGTAAGCATTTCGACGTAGAAATTTAAAAAACGGGTTAAAAATGGAGACAATAACATGCTAATCTAATTTGAATTATGAGTCTATAATTTCAATATGTACATTTAAAGGATAATTTTGTGAGCTAAAGTAAAATTGCAAACTTAATGAAATGGGTTTGTGAACATGAGACCAATTATAAATCTTTATTTTACGAATCTAAATGTATTTTCTTCACTTTCAGATTTTTAACATCCTGAAAAGCACACTGCACATTTGATACTAACAATAATTAGAGCTTCATTCTCAATACGATGTATCAAATACTGTTTTCCATCTTTAAAAACTCCTAGCACCTATGGAATTCTTATTCCAACATAATGTTTTTTAAGTTACCATTTGTCCATGTCTGCTTCATTTGTTATATAATATCTCTATATAACTGTATCTATATATATTATTTCTTTTGTTAACAAGAAGCAGCCCGGATAATGTAGCTGTTTAGGATAAGACTTTTATATTGAATGTTTGATCTTTACTTAAAAAGTGAAAGAAAATGTAAAAAAAAAAAATCTAGAAGTTCTTTCTAAGAAAAACATATTTATGATGCAAGATAAAGGGCTAACAATAAGTGTTTGGCCTTTGAGGAACAGCACATTATTATAAATAATGAAAAGGACATTTTTTCCAAGGACCACTACTTTGGATATCCACCTTTGAGGCAGTTTAAAGTTTGAGGGAAGGGTGAAGATTATAAAGAAGGGCTTTGTTTCTTCTTCCTTTTAAGTAAATCTTTTCAAAATTAATTTCTCAGGCTTATAAAATCATAACTAAAAATTTAATGTTAAATTGCTGCACAAAAACCTCAACATTCGATGATTTAAAGTACTCAAATTACTAGTACCATTGTCCCCTAGAACTGGTAAAAGCATATTATTTGCAAGATATTCTAAACAGGAGTAATAGCCTTGAGCTTACCACAGTGTAACCTTCTTATTCTTCCAGAACACTAAGGTACAAAATCTGTTCTCTTGTTCATTCAGGTCCTAATAACTCAAATACTTTAGATCTTATAAGTAGACCCAATAATTTATTATGTACATGTCCAGACAAAAAATATATATTTTAAATGCCTATAGCATAATTTTAGACCACATCTAATAATATAACAATTTCATACAATATTTGTGTTCTAATTTAGCTTTACCATTTCAATCTTTCATCTGAAAAAAATTAAGACTATCTCAGGCAATGATTCCCAGGAAAAGAGGTAGATATCAGTTTACTGTACTGAAATAAAATATGAATTCACTTTAATGGGACAGGAGGAAAGCAAAATCTAAAGTATTAACTTTTAATTTTCTTCATCTGCCAAGCATCAGGGTTATAATCCAACTTGGTTCTAGCAGTTTGGTGGAGGGAATGAGCCTGTGTGCACACTTTTAAGAGTTCTCCATTTCAGAGGCTTTTTTCCCCCATAACAAGTTTATTTTCCTCTTTAAAATATGAGTTACTAATCTCTCAAAATACCCAACACCATGTATATGGTCACTTTGATAATAATGATTTATACATATCCCTATAATTTTGACCTTTTTTGCCGTAGGATAAAAACCAATCAAAAAGTGATATAGAGTGTTTTGCTTTTACACAAAGTGAACTAGGGATGGACCAAATGAAATATTCATAAATTGCTTTAAATACATTTCATCTTTTATTACAGATGTACAGTAGCTATTCATCCAGTAATCACCTCCTCTGTCTCTTAAGCAAAAATCACTTTCTACCTAGGACTATAATTATTTATATAACTTCTTATCTTTCCTACTATCTTACAAACTCCTAAGGCAAAATTTAACCAGATTTGCAAGATGTACTGTTTCTTTTTTTTCTTTTTTTTTTCAATAACAGCTTTATTAAGGTCGGTCTTGCATACAATAAAATTCATCTATTTTAAATGTACAATTCAACAACTTTTAGTATATTTATAGAGTTGTGCAACCATTGCCCCAATCCATTTTTATAAGATGTACTGTTTAAACATGATTTTAAAAAAAGGAAATAGCAGCTTCCTACAAAGAGGAAAAGTTTATAGACGGATGTAAGAATAGAGTCAATTTCTTGTAGTTCATCCTCTCCTTACCAAACTCAAGAACCAAGAGCCCTGACACTGAAAAAGCCCATTTTCAGTTTCTTTCATGCCTCTTTTTTACAGATGGATTTTTCTGTTTTTCTGCCCAAAGGCATTGTACATGTGGCTCTTAATTAAAGCAGTAGGAGGATTGCAACTGGAGACTCTGAAGATCTGAAAGATGTGATAGTGAATAGAATCTGATATACTCACTACACTTAATTTCTGTGGCAGAGGTACTACATGAATTCAGACAATTTTCCATAATTCAGGAGCCATTATTCATACTGGGAATGGTTTTTGCTCTTTAGTTTCTCTTTCTATGTTCTGCTGACCAGTTTTTTGGTTACATCTCTGCACATTAGCACAACCTTGGGATAATGAAGGAATGTATTAACTGAGGCTAAAATGAGGATTCCAGCTTTTGGGAGATATTTCACCATACTTTCCTATGGATAATTTTGAGTAAAGCATATACGACAATATAGGTTCCAAACTGTACCTTAAATTCAATCCTTATAAAATCTGAATAACATTTAATTTCTCATTTAGTAATTAATACACTGAAACTATCAAATTAGGTATAATTTTAGGACTCAAGCCATCCTCCCTTTTGTAAAAAGGCAACAAAACGTAGGTTGTAAATGAAGCTAATTAATTTTTCATTGTGTTTTTGATACCTCTATTTCTCCAAAAATCATACTTTAGCCAGGACTCTCTCCACAGACACCTGACAAAAATAGTCTGGCCTTAACATCTCCAGAATGAGCTTCTATGACAATAATGTACAGTCAGAAGTGACTCATGTAAAGCTTTTCTTTTCATAAGAGAAATCAATCTGGGTAATATTAAATGAGAGTGGAGAGGAACTTGTTTAATCTTATCATTCACAATGAGCCAAGTGTAGTTATTAAAATAATCAAGAGTAAGAATTATCACAAAACAGTCTACCTTGAGGTGGGAAAATATAATTATGCTGCTTACAATGGTTTTAAACTCATACTATTTTAGAAAAATGCCATATTATACCACCATAATATAAAAGCAAATTCTGTTTACAATGAATCAAGTGACCCAGAAGTATCCAATCTAGCTAGGACCTTTGAAAGTAATAGAGTAGGTATGTTAGCTATTTTCAGTATCTCAACAAATCTAATAGAAAGTTGTTGGGCTCTTTTACCTGCCCATTATCCTGCCGACTGGGCCAATTGTCGAGCTAGGGCAGGGTCTGGAATTCACAGACCCTTCAAGCCTGTTGTCCAGACTGGGTCACAAACCCTTCACATGCCAGTCTGGGTCCCCAGACCCCTCATACACCAGGCTGGATCACCAGACCCCTCACATGCAGGTCTATGACCTAGGTAACCAGCAAAAAGGTCCTTGGAGCCGTAGGTTCGAGAGCATGGCCGTGCACAGTGGACACCAGAGGCAGTAAACACCAGCCAAACAGTGGCACCACACATGCACACTAACTCCACCCACACACAACTTGCTTACAAAGAATGCACCACACCACCCCCAACCGGACCTAAGGTAAGGGGGCCTGATTAAATTATTCTATTTTCTCAATAAAAGTTAACATTTGTAATGTACAATCAATCTCTCTCTCTCTCTCTCTCTCTCTCTCTCTGTCTCTCTCTCACACATACACAACTCACTCACAAATAACAAAACAAAACAAAACTCCAAAACAAAACAAAATGCATCACCTTTTATATGGTCACCCTGTTTGCTAGAAAGGAAATCTCCATTGCTAATTTCTCAGAATTAATTAGCATAGTTCAGAATCGAGCTCCAGACACTGCCGGCACCTGCATAATTATTGTACTGCCAAGAGGTCTAAGTACAACAAAATAAATGAGAAGAAAAGAAAGATAGTCTTTTAAGTATGGTGACCACATTCCTGTTTTACTAAACAAGAACACATCTATTAATCACTTATTTTACAAAAATTACTACCAAGTTGAATTTACATAAACAAATAGATGTGCACTTTGCTGGACAACTTATTAGCCAAAATTTTAAGCAATCTTCTTTGATTGAGATTCAAGTATATTAGTCGTAATTCTCTTCTCTATAAAAGTATGTTTTCTAAGTACTAAAGGAGGGGAAATAAATCTGTCTCTGCTTTCTAACATGTAAAAGCCATAAATGGAAGTAAATACAGGAAATTGTTGGTAAATAATTGGTAAATTCTAGAAATTACTCTTCTTCAACTGGGACAAAGAATATTTCTACTTTGAAGTCGTGAGCACTGATAAATATGGTAATTTGTGGACTGTCACCAATTTCTATGGATAGATTTTTATCAATAATTCTGAACTCTCCATTGTACTTCTTATTTGCTATAATCTTTCCTGCTTTTACCTAGAGCCTCCAGCGTCAGGAAAAAGATAGTCTATTTAACAGTTGCATGTTGTAATTCTCACAAAGTTTTCATGCTACCTACACAAAAACTATGTATTTTTATAATTGGGAGGAAATCCTCAGCCTATTTATAAGGTTTATTTCAATCTAAAATAAATTGAAATTTCAATTAGGGGAACATACAACTTGACTAAGTATTTTAATTTTCAATGTATTTATAAACAAAAAATTAATCCAGGGTAGGCATTTCATTTAAAAAGTACCTGATCAGAGCCAGCCCATGGCTCACTTGGGAGAGTGTGGTGCTGATAACACCAAGGCCACGGGTTCAGATCCCTATAAAGGGGTGGCCAGTTGGCTCACTTGGGAGAGCATGCTGCTGACAACACCAAGTCAAGGGTTAAGATCCCCTTACTGGTCATCTTTTAAAAAAAATAAAAAGTACCTCGTCATTTTTTAAAGAAAGGTTTTAGAGATTAAGGGACCACAATCAAGATAGATTATTGTCTTCTATAAAATGGTTAACTTTTAAAAGAAGAAAGCGTACTCGAACAGATATTTGTACACCTATGTTCACTGCAGCATTATACACAATAGCAAAAAGGTAGAAGCCACCCAGGCGTCCATCGCAGGATGAATGAATAAACAAAATGTGGTATATATATACAATGGAATATTATTCAGACTTAAAAACAAAGGAATTTGGCACATGCCACCACCGGGATGAACCTTGAAGACGTTATGCTAAATGAAATAAGCTAGTCACATAATGACAAATATTGAGTGATTCCACTTATATGACGTACTTAGACTAGTCAAATGCATAGAGACGGAAAGTAGAATGGTGGTTGCCAGGGCTGGAGGAGGGAGAATGGGGAATTAGTGTTCAATGGGTATAGAGTTCCAGCTGGGGAAGATGAAAAAGTTTTGGAGATGAATATTGATGATGGTTGTACAACAGTGTGAATGTGCTTAAGGCCACAGAATTGTGCACTTAAAAATGGTTAAAATGGTAAATTTTATGTATATTTTACCACGATACAATTAAGAAAGGTACCATTCTAAAAAATGAACAGTCTATCTAATCACAAATGAAGACAGTGAACAACCAGATATTCTAATGTTTTTAAAAGACACCTTTACCTGGAGTCTTTAATTTCACTGTTTTTTGTTTGTTTGCTTTGCTTTCTCCATCTTTTATACCCCCAAACCCCTAAGTTCATTGGATTTCATGTATTCATTTTGTGAGTTAAGGGTTTTACGATGGGAAGACCAGACTCCAAGAATCACCAATTATTATGTTCAGAAAAATTATATTCTTCTTGAAGTCTAGTCTATGCAGCCAAAGAACACAATTTCATATCATACAGTAGCATATTTTTGTAATAAGCATTTCCCTTTTATATAAAATTTATCCAAGTTAATTTTCTTCTGCCTAGTCTATACAATTCTGAGTTCTATACTTTCCATAATCCCATCTATATTTTCTATATTCCCATCTTTCTGGAATTTTAAATAATGTTCCAACATTTGAGTCTTAACTCCCGACTAGAATTTTTGAAGAATTATTGATCTGTGATCTATAAAATTTATAGTAACCTGCTTTCAAGTTCATTATTTTCATGACAAAGCTGCAAGACAGATTATCAGAAAATTTTATTTTGTCTAATCTTAAATGTGGCAGTCAAGAGCATGGACTTTATAGTCACATGGCCTGGGTTTGAATCCTGGTTCTACCAATAACTAAATGCATTAAAGTGGGTAAATTATTTAAATTCTCTAAATCTCAGTTTCCTCATTTTAAAAATGTGGATAGTAATACCTAAGACATGTGAGGACTATGCATATAAAGCTCATCAGCAATGTGTGATATGTAGTAAATTCCTAATAAATGGTAGCTATTAATAATAATAATAAAACAACAACATAACATGTAGAAATGACAAGCACACTATTGGACTGAAAAACATTATACTGTAATTTTAAAAAATGACTCCTTTAGTTTTTGACTCTACAATGAATCCAGGAAAAAAGATTATCTGTATTTTGTAAAACTTGTTTTCTTTTGATTGTCTCTTCCAAATAACTTGATTCTTAATACTGTGTTAAACAAAAGAAATTAAACCAAGCAAAACGAGAAGTAAATGTGAGTATACACACATAAGCACACATACATACACCTACACACACCCCTCTTTAATGTCCTCTATACAATTTGAGGAAGTTGTATAGAAACATGAGAAAAAATGTTGAAAAGTAAACAGGAAGAGCCACAGACTACAATGAGGGTGACAAGATATACAAATGTAAGCAAATTTCCAAATTCAACTATTTGAATAATTCATTCGGAATCACATTATTGCCAGAAAAATATACTGCAATTCTTCTGGTAATTACCCTTTGAGATAAATCCACAAGTCCAGAAAAGTTAGATATTCTCATCCCTTCTTATCAGTGCAGGCAAAAGAACTTATTTTCTTTAAACAAAACCAAGTTGCTACCACAGTCACTACTACGTCACTACTACTGAAGATTTCTAAAGCATATAATATTTGATAATGAGATTTCTGCCACAATTTCACTAGAAAGCACAAAGGGTTTATATACTAGATATCAACTCCTACTACCCAAGTACAAAGTAAAAATCAAATTTTATAATAGACTTGTATTTCCAAAAACATACTCCTTGGTATACTAATCGCACAAGACATTGGGATGGGAAGATAAAAGGGTTCTGTAGTCAAATAAGTTGAAGCCTGGAAAATGCTGCATTCTATACCTCTTTCTTAGAGATTCATAATACTACTAACATAAAAGGTTCTGAGAAGTCCTGCAGTGAGCCACATAATTCTTTTTTTCAGGAAATGCTAAAGAGCCAGTGTTCGTCATAACAACTTATATTGGGAAATGTACAATAAATTGCCTTTGATTAGTTATTAAACATGTAATTTCATATGCACTTGTCCCAAAAATGTAGTCACCAACAGAATTTGCTGAAGTCCCAAAATGAGCCCATTGTACTTTATGTCAGAAAAAAAACCTAACGTGCCTAGACTAGCATTTATACTATTTTTGACAAATTGTACTTATTTCCAGACTATGTGTTTTGACCCCCCTTTCAGCCTGTATGTTATTTAATCAAATCCAAACACCCAGGTTCTAATACCTGTGAAAAGCTAAAAATGAATGTGAGCCTCTAAGCCATTTCTTTCTGGGTGTCACTGTAAGCTGAGAATACCCTGCAGCTGTGAGCTACTGGGTATCTTCAAACATGAGAATACTAAACTCAGTTACATCATTTTATTAACTGGTGCTATGAACCTACATTTATGCAATTCTACAGTAACATAATGAATGTTCCACAACATTAATCCTAAAGCAAAGTAGTGATTGATTATTACTTCATTCCCTTAACATCCTCCTAACACCCCATTAAGTATATAGAACAAAATATTGTAATTACTACTTTTACATATAGAGGTTAAGCAACTTGCCCCAAGTACCCATACTCAGCAGGGACCAGTTTCTTGTTGGACAGACCCTGTGCATATTACAACTATACAAACGGTATCAGATAATCACCCTAAAATATGAACAAAAACAGGAAATTCCTTTACTAATAGCTTATTATTTAAGGAATTTTCTTCTTTTGAAATAATTTTGGCAAACAATTTGCTAGAAATCTGAACTTGAACAAAAAAATCAGATGGTGTGCTAGATAGCTTTTTGTGAGTTCAGAAATTAAGAACAGAGTCTTAACAACTGTAATGAGGCATTCATTACTTTGTCCTTGTGTTAGATGAAACAAAATAAGCAAGCTACAATTAATTCTGAGTGAAGTGTGAATGTGAATGATTATGTTGGCAGGCTGTGGCATCACTTTCTTCCTAGGTTCTCCCTTCAGTTTCAAAAGTACATAAAAGTGTAACAAAATGTTTAAGATGAAAGTGACATCAACTATTTTTAAAAACCTAATAGGGAAGAAATAACTATTATTACAGAAATAATATATTTTGGTAACCCATGGACATTTGGTCATTAATTTCCAAGTTACACAAAATAAACTGGCCATTGGAATTAAAAAATGCTTCAAAACATCTATGGCAGAATACATGTAATCACAGTATTTTATATTATGATAATATATATTAATAACATTTTACCAGAGATAAGGTAAATGGTCAAAGAGAAGGAAAAACCTGACATGAAAGGAGTCAAGACTATTGACAATTCGGTAAAAGAAAAGAAATTAAAGTATGAGGTCCAAGTTTCATACGCTTTTTTTTTTTTTAATGTAGAAGCAGAGGTAACAAAAATTGGTCTTCACCTGGTAAGTGTGTACTCCCTGAGTCCTGAATGCAAATTCATGGCAGAAAAAGTACCTATGCATCCACGCAATCTTTTGTCTCGACCAATCTTCCATGTTACAAACAGTGGGCTGTAATGGAAGATAAAAATAGGGTAAATCAATCAATTCAATTCAAGCAAGTATTTATTGAGTATTTACTATATACTAGGTTAGGTGTCTGAGATATAAAGAACAAAAGACAGGCCCTCAAGGGGCTCACAGTCTAGCCCAATGGGACTGCATTTAGCAAAAATTGTACTACACTGTATTGAGGGTGTGCTATATGTTAGGCACCAAAATAAATGTTTTAAGCAAATTATTTATGTTAATCCTCATCAACAACTCTAGGAGGCTGATACTAACAATCCTATTTACAGATGAGGTAGTTCCAACGGTTAATACATAATGAAGTAGGCACTCAAACCTGGGCAAGCCTGACTATAGAGCCTTAACCATCAGGGATGACTGTCCAATTCCTCATTTAAACCTCAAGTTACTGATTGATTCATAAGAGTACTTTAGAAAATCAGGGGAAAAAATCAACAATTTCAATAAATACTTCCTGAAAATATAGGGGCTATGTACTGTGAAAGGGGCTACAAGGGATACAAACAGTTGTGTTTTTAGGAGCCAGTACAGGAGGCAGGCATGTTCACAGCTAACCAATACAAGGCAAGAGGAAATAAGTACTATAAACCACGTCCAAAATTCCATAAGTTAAGCTACTGGGATAGAAGAAAATTTTATCAAGCTTGATAATCTTTAGCTTGGACAAGAAAAAATGAGTAGGGTTCAAAGAGGTAAAGGGTAATAGCAAACATTAACAAATACTCTGAAACAAGAAAATTTATTTTAATATTTAGATAAAAGTAATTGCCTATAAATACAATCTCTTAAGCATCCAAGAGCAAAGTATCAATTATAATAAAATGACATCAAGAATAATGTGGCTTTAAATGTAGTTTAATACAGTAGATGTTTGGATTCTGCAGCAGCCTCAACTAATGGTTAAGTCTAAAAGCAATTATGTTCGAATTAGAAGCAACTTTATATGCCAGTTTTTATGAAATAAATTAATTTATACATTTTAGGACATTTTGTAAAAAGAGAAATATCCTACAGTTGGGAATGGTCTGTGTTAATATGAGTGAGTATTCATGGTAATACTGATATTACTACAATACATTTCTGCTTTCTAAAAATGTAAATTTTAGGGGGACATACCATATGTCATATTTCTTAAAAAGCTCTGGTGAGTTGGAGAACATTCTTTCTTTAAAATACTTTCTATGCAGACAAATTGGATATGTTAAAAAAAAGGAATTAAACAAATAATAAAATAAAATACTCTAGTCAGTCATTAGCAGTTTGATGAAAAAATATCCCATTCAAGCACTTCAATCACCCCCCTCAAACATTTAAATTATGCTGAATTCTGACAAATAGCCACAATGGCAGACAGGTTCCCAAAGAACTAATGTATGTAAACCAGGGAGCAACACTAAGAGTTACCTTCTTTCAAGAGCCAGCTGCCTAGTGGCAATGAAAAAGATGACTAAAGGATAAGGCCAATTTACTGGAAACGTTAGCATTCGAGTGCTGGATGACCGACACTAAAGGTACTAAAATAAGCAAAAAAAAAAAAAGTAAAGGCCAGGTTTTCAGCTTTCTACATCATATGTACCAAACATCTGATAACTTGAGACAAGATTCTAATGCTCCATTTGGAAAATTTTCTCTAATTGCTCATGACTAACAGCTGATGATGAAGACAAACATTAGATGCAATTACTATCTCCCAATTCTTTCATAACTTATACAAATAATAACTCGTATCCTAAAATTCACACATTAATTTTATTTTTTATTTATTTATTTATTTATTTTTTTCCTTTTTGTCTTTTTTCATGTCCGGCAACGGATCGCAACCCTCAGTGTCGCGCCCGTACCGGACCGGGACCGGCAACGGGATCGCAACCCTTGGTGTCGCGCCTGCACCTCGCTCAGCCAGTGAGCGGGAACCAGTCTGTATGTGGGATCCGAACCCTCAGCGGGAGCGCCTCTGTACTCCCAAGCGGCACACTGTAGCAGTGCGCCACCAACACACATTAATTTTAAAGACGAATTTTACCTCTTTATTTTTCACTTTCTAACTCGGTAGATTCAATATCAGCAACCATTTTTATGGACAGTAAGATACCAATCTTATCCCATAACAACGGCTATACAAAGTATCTGCATGTAAGACAAGTCCTTAGCAGCTTCAGAATGAACTGAATCACATTGTAATATATGTGATATCATATCTTGAAAATACCATGATGGCCTCTCAATAATGCAGAACGGCATTGTATATTCTCTTACTCCACTATTTGAGTGAGAAAACTAAAAATATGAGTGAATTAATTTCCTATCAAAAACACTAGAAATGAAAGTCATTTATAAGGGCTTTACCTTCAATTTTCTTATTTATCCCCACTAAAAAAAAATATATATATACATCATTCTTACTGTAATATAATCCTATCTGCTCAAGTAAAGATTCAAAATTTAAAGAACAGAAAAAGAACACAAACTAAACACTATACTATGAAATATTTTGGAAGGCATTCAAACACATGGTGGGGGAAATTATATATAGTCTCGTTAACACTATGCTATCACTGATGAGGGAATGATTAATTCGGGGCTCAGGGTGCTAGAGGATAAGCTGCACTTTGCAAAGCAGCCTGAGGAGCAAAGGTACACCACAATAAGCAAGGGCATGGAGATATAAAAGTGCACAGCACATTCAGGGAACAGGAAGTACTCTGACAGTCTTGATAACTTTATATGGTCTCTTCCTGATTTAACATTCTTTGAATATTAGGCACTGTTGAATATGTGTTCTCAAGAGCCCTCATATGAGGTAGAGCAGATGCAGAATTATCTATATTCTCTCTGTTCCTTACCTGCCCCAGGCAACATCTACTTTGGAGGGGGGTTGGGATTGTGGGTAAGTATGTGTGTCAGAGATGGGAGGGAGTGCTACTTGATAACCCCACTGTGTTTAGGACAGTTGTCTAATGATGGTAGAAATCAGAATTTTAGTAGATAAAATAAAACTATTCCTTAAAAATCTGGGACTCTAATTTCTCATTTACAAATGCCAATGCCTTTTATAAAGAACACGTATGTGGAATTAAAAACCACCAAAATACCTAAAAGCAACATTTAATGAGGAAAAGAACCTGGGAGTTAATCATTTTTTTTTTCCTTTTTGTCTTTTTTTACTGACCGGTAACGGGATTGCAACCCTCGGTGTTGTGCCCGCACCGCGCTCAGCCAGTGAGTGGGAAGCGGTCTCCACATGGGATCCGAACCCTCGGCAGGAGTACTGCCTGGAGTTAATCATTTTAAAGTAGACTGAAACAGAATAAACATCATTCAGCACAAGAGATTGTATCTTCTGTGTAATAACTACTTTGTACAGGGCAATGACTACAGCAACGTTCAATACATGCTACCTAAAAATAGTAACAAAAAATATACATCTGACAAAGGATTAATATCCAGAATATACAAGGAACTCAAACAACTTTACTGCAAAAAACCCAAATAACCCAATTAAAAAATGGGCAAAAGAGTTGAACAGGCATTTCTCAAAGGAAGATATACAAAAGGCCAACAGACACGTGAGAAAATGCTCAACATCACTCAGCATTCTGGAACTGCAAATCAAAACCTCTTTGAGATACCATCTCACTCCAATTAAGATGGCTAATATCTTAGGATGGCTAATATCCAAAAGACTGAGAATGATAAATGCTGACGAGGTTGTGGAGAAAAAGGAACTCTCATACATTGCTGGTGGGACTGCAAAATGGTGTAGCCTTTATGGAAAATGGTACGGAGGTTCCTCAAACAATTACAGATAGATCTACCATATGACCCAGCTATCCCACTGCTGGGAATATACCCAGAGGAAGGGAAATCATCATGTTGAAGGGATAATTGTACTGCAGTGTTTACTATACCACTATTTACAATAGCCAAGAGTTGGAACCAGCCCAAATGTCCACCATCAGATGAGTGGATACAGAAACTGTGGTATATCTACACAATGGAATTCTACTCTGCTATAAAAAAGAATGAAATACTACCATTTGCAGCAACATGGATGGACTTGGAAAAAATCATATTAAGTGAAATAAGTCAGGCACAGAAAGAGAAATACCACATGTTCTTACTTATTTGTGGGAGCTAAAAATAAATAAATAAATACACAAACAAATGGGGGGGTGGGGAAAAAGACACAACAATCACAATTCCTTGAACTTGTTAAGACAAGTGAACAGATATGATATTGATCAGTGGGAATGGGGAGATGGAGGGGGGAGGGAAGAATTGGTAAAGGGACATGAAAATCAACTACACTGTATACTGATAAAATAAAATAAAATAAATAAAACTAAAAATAAAAACTAACAAAAATTTTTCTTCACCCAACACACAGAGGGAAGAAATACTCAATTTCATTTTTAAATGTGCTATTAAAACACATATGAGTTACCAAAAAGATATAAGACATCTGCATAATCAGAGCCAGATCAAAGTAGAAAAAAGGTTTTGAGTCTTTTGAAAGAAGCTGCTCAATTACAAGGAAATAAGGAAAATAGTTCATAGTAAGACAAAAATTGAATGTTTTCGGAAAATGCTTTTGCCATATGGTTTGAGGCCACCTACGTCATTGAAAAAAATACTACAAACTAGAAAGGGACTCAAAATGAGATGAAATATTAATGGAAATGTTTATCTAAGGGTAAGCAGACATCGCTTTTTAAGGAATTTTTTTACTTCTTAACATTTTGTACCACTATGTTCTGAGAAACCTTTGGAGGAAAGTAAACTCTCCATTTTTCCAAGTCTGTAGACAGGAACAGGAAATAACCACCTAATCTAGGTGACTCCTCCCTGCCCATTGGCAGCCAATACTGTCATGTCTACAGTGGCTCTCAGGGAAATGTAGTTGCATGGAATCAGCAAAAGTACAAAAAGCAATGTAAATCTGAACAGGACACTTCCCAGTCCAAGTGCTATGCCACTTTCCGCACCCCTCTTTTGAGACTGTTCTATTGATGTAAACCAGAACAGAAATATGTTTGTGAGAATGGGGTACAATTGGAAGACATGATGAAACAGGTGTATTTACTTACTATTTTGCCTTAAATCCTATATCCTGCCATGATAAGGCAAAACAGGAAAAATGGCCTTAGACCATTGTGAGCCCTCACTCTGGCAATTTGCTCTTCTTTACAATTAGATTCTTTAGAATGAGACTTATAGGTGGCAACATTAACAAAATAATATCAATTTCTACCAATATAATAATAATTTACTATAACAGGAGTACTCAAAAAGGTTGTTTATATTGGAGATAGATACAGGTAAAGAGAATAAGCCCTGTAGTTTGGTTCTTTTCTTCTGCCATCAAATAACGATTGCTTCTCAACTGTATTCAAGTTTCTCGACAACTTACCTCAAAAATCCAACTGTATTACTCATATCATCCAACTAAACTCAGTACTATAATTCCCCAGAATCTGGAAGCTGAAATGGTGGTGTCTTTTTCTCACCACCAGACTAAAACCTTTCACTTCCTATTTCAACAAAAAGAAGCTATATATTTCATTTATTAACTATTTAAATTACAGATTCAATTCATAAAAACATACCTGCTATGTTAAATCTTGTATTAGTCAGCTCAGACTACCATAACAAAATACCATAGACTGGGTGGCTTAAACAACAGATATTTATTTTCTCACAGGTCTGGAAGTTAGAAAGTCCAAGATCAAGGTTATGGCAGGATTTGATTCCTGGTGAGGGCTCTTTTCCTGGCTTGTGCACAACCACTTTGTTCTCACATGACTTTTCCTCTAAGTGTGCACAGGAAGAGAAAGAGAGTGAGCTCTCCATTGAATTTTTTCATAATGACAGTAATCCTATCAAATCAGGGTCCCATCTTTATGAGTTCATTTCACCTTAATTACTTCCTTATAGGCCCTGTCTCCAAATGCACTCACATTGGAGGTTAGGGCTTGACCATATGAATTGGGGGAGGGGGACACAACTCAGTCCATAACAAATCCCTAACAAAAACTTCAGTGCATAGTTTAAAGTTTATATAACAATGTCATTAGCTGAAAGAGCCTTTTAAAATGATCCATTTCCTTTTCATTTTACAGGTGAAAAACAAAAAGATCCAGGGAGACTAAGTGCCGACTACCAAGCTGGTTAGTGTTAGAACCTGGCACGTTCTCTAAATTTTCTCACTACTGACTTATATAATATATTCCAGTACACACAAAAGAAATCATGAGTAGCAAACCTAGGTGTCTTCTAAAAGAACAGAGAAGAGGTAAATCCTATGAATACTACACATACTGCACAGCTGAGCACAAACACAAATCTCTTCCTCCTATTCCTCTCAGGAGAAGAGATTAGCTTAGAAGAAATCAGGACAAACTGAAAATGCTGAATCAGCCTAGAAACACTAGCCACAATTTATAAGCTTCCATACTATTCCCATTAAAAGCCCACATCAAAGCCTATCATTTTATCTTTGATAGTTTCCCAACTCCCTTTCTGACCCCTTTTCAACCTCCTCCTCTCATTTTTTCCTGTTGTCTAGCCAGCCTTTATCAAATAACAGGTCTTCTATCTGTTATCTACAAATTTCCTCCAAATCTAAATTTCCATTTACCTATGGTTAACAACCACTCACCTAGGTATTGAGCTAATTATCTGATTAAGTAATTCATATTATGGAATGAATGAAGCTTAAGTCTTCCAGATAATTTGAGGTTCAAATGCATAAGAAAGGAGAGGAATGGGAGGCAGCTGATCTTGGGGAGAGGCAGGGTGGAGAAGGTACACTTTCTCATCCACACTAATATTTTACTGCAGGTAAAGAAAACATACTAAGTCACCACTGTAGCCTTATACCACATTCCTCCCTCGAACATTTGTAAATAGCCTGTATCCCATGGGGCTCAAGAAAATAAAGAGACACTGCTTAGATAGACAGCTTTGATAGTACAGGAGACCACAAATATCTGAAATTTCTGGAATCAGGAATTACCAGTCTTTCAATACTTTTCTTTGCCTGGTGTTCCCAGAAATTCTATCATAGCACCATTATATTTTCTTTTTTTCCTCACTTTTATAATTCTAATTTAACTGGCATATGTCTGAGGAAGGGAAGTAGACTAGATAGAATCTAACAGATGATTGGAAGGTTGAAAAAGATTTTTTTTCTTTTGGTAAATCAAGGGTAAGCACCACTGAACCAGCCAAATCACAAGCATACTTTAAGGGATTAGCTTGATTCTGCCAATTTTTGAACTGAAAGAACCATTTCTTTCCCTTAGCAAGACCAAATTAACAATTTTCAGAAAACTGTAAAAAAATTCAGTCTCAAACTTGATATGCTGAGATAGTCTGTCTTATTTAGTTTTTTAGAGTCCTAAATTAGATGAGAAAGATTACCTGGATTGGAAAAAATTACTATATTTGCACATATTTTCTTTTCTTGGTTTACACCGATGTGGGTATTGAATTTAATATATGGTAACATTTTAAGGATGAAATCGCTGGGTTTTGTTTTTGTTTTTTTCTGGTAACAGGAACATACCATAAACCTTTATTAACTGAAAATGTAACATAAATTTTAAGTGACAATTTGCTATAGATTTCTTTTTTTAATTGGTTATGAATGTTCATGAGATACAAAGCTGATGGTCACCCCTCATGCCCATGATGTGGGGGACAAATTCATACTGGCAGAATATCCATTATCGGAAATTGCATTTGTACCTGTGTCGCCCACCCAATTACCCCAACCTCCCTCCCCCTCCTTTTTCCCCCCCAACACAAATTGTGTTTGTACTGCATGTTCCCCACCCAGTTATCCCTAATCGCCCTCCCCCTTTCCCTTCCCCCCCAATCCACTTTGTAGCCCAAGGAATGTTCTCTCCCTCTGCAAGTCCAATGCACTACTGTGGTCTTTCTTTCCTTCCTTCTTTCTCTCTTAGCTCCCACATGAGTGAGTACATGTGGCATTTATCCCTCTGTACTTTGCTTATTTCAATCAACAAATTTCTCCAGGCTCAACTATATTGTTGCAAATTGAAGTATTTCATTCTTTTTTATGGCAGAGTAGTATTCCATGGTGAATATATACCACATTTTCCTTATACAATCATCCATCGATGGACATTTAGGTTGGTTTAATGTCTTGGCTATTGTAAACAGAGCTGCAATGAACATGGGAGTGCAGGTATCCCTTTGACATGATGATTTCCATTCCTCTGGCTATATACACAGAAGTGGGTCTGCTGGATCATATGGAAGATCTATCTGTAGTTGTTGGAGAAACCTCCATACTGTTTTCCACAGTGGTTGTACTGATTCACAGTCCCACCAACAATGTAGGAGTGTTCCCTTCTCTCCACATCCTCACCAGCATTTGTTATTCATTGTTATTTGTTATTTTTGATTATAGCCAGTCTAACTGGGGAGAGGTAGTATCTCAATGTAGTTTTAATTTGCAATTCCCTGATGACTAGTGATGTTGAGCATATTTTCTTGTACCTGTTGGCCATTTGTATGTCTTCCTTTGAAAAATGTCTATTCAGCTCCTTTGCCCATTTTTTTATTGTTTTTTTTTTTTTTTTTTCCTTTTTTTTTTTTTTTTTTTTTTTTTTTTTTTTTTTTTTTTAACTGTATAATAGTTTGAGTTCCTTGTATATTATGGATATTAAACCCTTGTCAAATGCATAGTTAGCAAAAATTTTCTCCCACTCTGTAGGTTGTTTCACTCTGTAGGTTTTTTCCTTTGCTGTGCAGAAGCTTTTTAGTTTGATATAGTCCCATTTGTTTATTTTTCCTTTTGCTGCTTGTGCTTTTGGGCTCAAGTTCATAAAGCCTGTGTCCAGACCTAGTTGCGGAAGTATTTCACCTATATTTTCCCTTAGTAATTTTACAGTTTCATGTCTTATACTTAAGTCTTTAATCCATTTTGAATTGATTTTAGTGTATGGTGAGAAATGCACACCTAGTTTCATTTTTCTGCATATGGATATCCAGTTTTCCCAGCACCACTTATTGAAGAGGCAGTCTTTTCCCCAATGTCAATTTTTATTGCCTTTGTCCAATATCAAATGGCTATAAGACTGAGGGGTGATTTCTGGGTTCTCAATTCTAGTCCACTGGTCTGAATGTCTATTTTTATATCAGTACAATGCTGTTTTGGTTACAACAGCTTTGTGGTATAGTTTGAAGTCAGGTAGTGTTATGCCTCCAGCTTTATTTATTTATTTTTTTTGGTCAGGATTTCTTTGGCTATTTGGGGTCTTTTGTTGTTCCATATGAAAGGTAAGGTTGTTTTTTCCATATCTGTGAAGAATGTCATCGGTATTTTGATGGGGATTGCATTGAATCTGTAGATTGCTTTGGAAAATCTATAGACATTTTCACAATGTTAATTCTTCCAATCTGAGAGCATGGAATACCTTTTTATCTTTTTGTCTTAATTTCTTTCAGAAGTGGTTTGTAGTTCTCATTGTAGAGGTCTTTCACCTCCTTGGTTAAATTGATCACTAGGTATCTTATTTTTTTGTGACAATTGTAAATGGACTTACTTTCTTTATTTCTCTTTCTGTTAGTTCATTATTTGAGTACATAAATGCAACTGATTTGGGGGCATTTATTTTGTATCCTGCAACATTACTGAAGTTATTAACCAGCTCTAGGAGTTTTTTGATAGCGTCTTTAGTTTTTTCTATATATAGTATCATGTCATCTGCAAATAGAGAAAGTTTGACTTCGTCTTTTTCAATTGCTATAGATTTCAAAAAGGAAATAATTTCCATTTGGAATTCCTATTCCGAAACCATGTGTTCAAAGATCTTTACAGTTTGAGACTCAGCCTTTACTATAAAAACAATTAATTACTTTAATGTAAAACACGGCAAAAAAGACCTTCTACTGAAGTGTTAAGATTCTTAAACTCAATGTAAGCAAAATTCAGAAAACCAGGAGAACTAGGTCCAGAAGTTTTGCAATGAATATTGATTGATACAATTGACTCTTATTTTTTCATTCTATTAAAAACTTTTATGAAACTTTGCTTTGGTACTTCCATTTATCTATATATGCTGGTTGGTCAGGGAATTCATAAGACTTTAAACAAGACAAAAACTAAGGGTTTTGTTTGTTTTGGTTTTCTACCTGTATCTTACCTCCCCAGGTGATGACATGTCTTCTACCATCTTGTCTTTCCCACAGAGCCCAACTCAATTACCAGAAGTAGAGTAGATGGGAAATAAATATGCTGATTGATTAAAATACTAATGTAAAAAGAGCTGGAAAGCTATCTAGATTCTTCATTCTAGATTTTTATCTTGTTTCCCATTCCAAAGAGACCTGAGATAATGTGCCAGCCTAATAAGTAAAACCCGCAATAAAACTGTGATATATTTGTTTTTCACATGTTTTCTGGGTTTAGAAAGGTAACTGTTTTGATTTTAAGATCCTTGTATTGGATTACTTGCTCCCAT
Organism: Galeopterus variegatus; assembly: GCF_000696425.1. Lineage (NCBI taxonomy): Eukaryota > Metazoa > Chordata > Mammalia > Dermoptera > Cynocephalidae > Galeopterus > Galeopterus variegatus. The sequence goes on along the minus strand of NW_007728129.1, from coordinate 189,701 downwards.
GGGACAAAGGAGCTGGAAGTACTCAGCTTTACAGCAGGAATTCAGCAAGTCCTTCTCATTTTAGGGGGAAGAAAAGTGGGATCTAGGGACAAAGTAGTCAACTGAGACCATATTTTGTATCGTGACTGCTTATGTTGTCTTTGCTATTTTCATCCGCCTCTCCCTTTACCTTTCAGAAAGCAGTTCAACATCTCAAAAACCTTTACGATGAAATATCCAAGAGGTCAAGGATTTTTGAGATGGAATTAACATCCTTACCTACAAAGTGCTTCTTTTTTTAAAATCAGCTTTATTAGAATATAATTTATACATGGTAACAGCACCCATTTTAAGTGTAAAATTCAATAAATTCTGACAAACATACACATACATGTAAGTTAAACCACAATCAAGGTACAGAATGTTTCTATCACTCTAGAGTTCTCCTGATTGGCAATCAATCCCCTCTCCACAGTCCTGGACTCTGGCAAACACGAATTTGTTTTCTGTCACTATGGTCTTGCTTTTTTCAGAATTTCATATAAATAGAACCATCCAATATGCAGTCTTTTGGGTCAGTCTTCTTTCATTCAACATAATGTTTTGATATTCATTCATATTGTTTGGTCCTTATAGCTGAGTGATATTTGTGTGTTGTATAGTAGATCTTTAGAAGTTATTTCTTTAGCATAACTGAAACTTTATACCCACTGAACAAGTCCCCATTCCCCACCCGCAATGCCCCTGGTAACCACTATTGTATTCTCTGCTTCCATTAGTTTCACTATTATAGATATCTCATATAAGTGAAATCATGCAGTAATTTCCCTCTATCACTGGCTTATTTCACTTAGCATAATGTCCTCCAGGTTCATCCCTATTGTTGCAAACAGCAGGATTTCCTTCTTTTTTGAGGCTGAATAATATTTAATTGTATGTATATACCACATTTTCTTTATCGATTCCTCTGTCGATGGACACTTGGGTTGTTTCCATATCTTTGCTGTTGTGAATAATGCTGCAACACACATGGGATTGGAGTTATCTCTTCAAGATCCTGATTTCAATTCTTTTGTACATATACCCAAAGGTGGGATTGCTGGATCATATGGTAGTTTTATTTTTAATTTTTTGAGAAATCTCCATACTTTTTTCCATATCTGCTGCACCATTTTACTTTCCCACGAAGGATGTGCAAGGGTTCCAATTTCTCCAGGATCACAGAATGAGCTGGGAAGAATTCAATCCTCTATTTTCTATGAGTTTGGTTTATTTGTTCTTTAAATATTTGATAGAATTCACCACTAAATTCATTGCGGGCCTGAGTTTTAATTGTGGGATGTTTTTTAATTACAAGTTTAATTTCTTTAATAGACACAAGGCTGTTAGAATTTTCTAATTCTTTTCAAGTCAATTTTGGTAAATTTTGTCTTTCAAGGAATTTTTTCATTTCATCTAAGTTGTAGAACTTATTGGCATAAAGTCATTCAGAATATTCCCTTATCCTTTTAATGTCTGTAGGATCTATAGTGATGTGTATTCTTTCATTCCTAATATTGGTGATTTATGTTATTTTGTGTCTTTCCTCTTGTTTTTATGTTATCAGTCTAGCTATAGGTTTATCAACTTTATTAATCTTTTCAAAGAGCTGGCTTTTGTTTTTATTGAGATTTCTCTATTGTTTTCTATAATACTTATTTCTACCCTTCTATTAATTCTCTTACTTAACGATTTAATTTGCTGTTCTTTTTCTAGCTTCGTAAGGTAGAAGTTTATTTTAGATCTTCCTTTTTCTAAAGCTATGAATTTCCCTCTAAGCATTGTGTTAGTTGCATCTCACAAATTTTAATATACTGTGTTTTCATTATCATTCACTTAAAAATATTTTGTAATTTCCCTTATAATTCTTCTTTGGCCCATGGTTCGTTTAGAGGTATATTATATAATTTCCTAATATTTGGGAGTTTTCCAGGTATCTTTTTGTTATTGATTTCTAACTTAATTCTATTTCAGTCAGAGAACATACTTTATATGATTTCAGTCCTTCTAAATATATTGAAGTCTTGTTTTATGGCCCAGAATATGGTTTATCTTAGTGAATGTACCTTGTAAATTTGAAGAGTGCATTCTGGTAGTGTTAGGTCCAGTGTTTTACAAATGTTAATTAGGTCCAGTTGACTGGTAGCATTGGTGAGGTTTTCTATCTCTTCACTGATTTTTTTTTCTACTTGTTCTATCAATTACTGAGTTAAAAGTGTTGAAATATGCAGCTCTAATAGTGGTTTTGTCTATTTATCCTTTTAGATGTATCTGTTTCTTTTCCCCCCTCATATTTTGAGGCTCTGTTAGGCACATACACATTTAAAATTGTTGTCTTCTTGATGAATTGACCACTTTATCATTATGAAATAGCCCTCCTGATTCCTGGTAATACTGCTTATTAACATAGTCATTCCAGCTTTCTTATGATTGGCGCTTGTACTATATATCTTTTTCCATCTTTTTACTTGTAATTTATCTGTGTCTTTATCCATAAAGTGGGTTTCTTATATACAGTATATAGTTGGATCTTGCATTTTTATGCAGTCTTTTAATTGGAGTGGTTACATCACTTCTATTAAATGTAACTACTAATATGGTTGGGTTTAAGTCCACCAACTTCACATTTGATATTTGTTTTCTATATTTCCTATCTGTTCTCTGCTTCTCTTTTTCTCTTTGTCCTCTTTGAGATTAAATGAGTATATTTTAGTATTTCATTTTATCACCACTATTAGCTTATTAGTTATGCCTTTTTTAGTGGTTGCTCTAGGTTGCATAAGATGCATCTTTAACTTACTGCAATCTACATTCAAGTAATATTATATCACTACACATATAAGGGTACTTCGAAAAGTTCATGGAAAGATTCTTATCTTTCCGTTCTATTTATTCATGAACTTTTAAAAGTACCTTTGTATAACGTAAGAATCTTAATGGTATACTTCCATTTCATGCATCCCATCCCTTAGGGCTACTGTCAACCTTTCACTTCTACATACCTTATAAATCCTATGACAGATTATTAATTTTGCTTTAAACAATTACTCAATTTTAAAATAAATTTTTAAATGAGGGGAAAAAGTCTTTTATATTTACCCACACTTGCCACATTTATCTGGCACTTTTCATTACTTTGTAGAGATCCAAGTTTCCATCTGGCAAAATTTTCCTTCAACCTGAAGAGCTTCTTTTAATATTTCTCATAGTTCAGGTCTGATGGTGACAATCTGTTTACTTTTTCTTTGTCTGAAAAATATATATTTCACTTTCATTTCTTTTTGCCTTCATTTTTATTCAATGGATGTAGAATTTGAGGTTGGTGGTTTTTTTTTTTTTTCTTTCAGCACTTTAAAGATGTAATTTCATTGTCTTCTGGCTGGCATTGTTTCTGATGAGAACTATATGGTTCTTATCTTTGTTCCTCTGTATGTAACATGACTTTTTTCCCCCTCTGGCAGCTTTTAAAATGCTCTACCACTGGTTTTCAACAATTTGATTATATTTGTCTTAGTGCAGTTTTCTTTGTGGTTTTCCTGTTAGAGGTTAATTAGCTTCTTGGATCTATGGGTTTATAGTTTTCATCATATTTGTAAAACTTCTAACCATTATTTCTTCAATTATCTTTTCTGCCTATTCCTCTATCTTCTTTTCTTATGGGATTCTAATTACATGTATGTTAGTCTACTTGATATCTCACAGTTCAGTGAGGCTTTTTTCCTTCAGTTTTTTCCATTGTGTTTCAGATTGGATAATTTCTATTTTTATGTATTCAAATTCATTGATCTTTTCTTCTGCAGTGTCTAATTTGCTATTTATCTCAACCAGTGAATTTTTCATTTCATATAGTGTACTTTTCAGCTCCAGAAGTTCCATTTGGTTCTTTATATGTCTTCCATTTCTTTACTTACTCATGTTTTCCTTTTAGTTCTTCAACATATTTTCACAGCTGTTTTAAAGTCCTTGTCTGCTAATTCTATAACCATCACTTCTGATTGTTTCTATTTGACTTTCTCCTGTTTATGGGTCACATTTTAATGCTTATTGTAATATTTAGTAACTTTCTGGGTGGCAGATATTATAATCATTATATTGTTGAGTGTTTGGATTTTGCTGTCTTCCTTTAAAGAATGTTGAAGTTTGATTTGTCATGCAGTTAAATTATTTGTGGATAACTATTTTTCAAGATGTGGTTTTAAGTTTCGTTAGTTTGGGATTAGAGTAGTCTTTACTCTAGTGCTACTTTAGCCCTACTACTAAGGTATGACCATTCTGGGGTCTCTATAGAATGCCCTGGGTGTTCAAAAAAGTTTCACACCTCTTGCTGTGGGAACTCCAATGTCTCTCAGCCCTGTATGGGCTCTCATAAGTTTTCTTTTTATAGCTCCTGAGCAGTTGTTTTTTGCCCAGCCTCATGGTATTTCCCTTGACACACACATAGGCTCACATTCAACTGAAAATAAAGGGAATATCTATGCAGGTCTCTGGAGCTATTTCTCTGAATAGTCCCCCCCGCCCCCGTCTAGTACTATGCTCCACAAATTCCTGCCACCTAGGCCTCCGTGACATCCTATCTCTTCCTCATCAATTCAGCAAGATTGCAGGCTCTGCTTGGGTTCCCTCTCACAATGCTGCTGTCTAGAAACTGCCTGCAGACAAAATGCCAGGGTGAATGTGGAGCTCACTTCATTTGTTCCCTTTCTCTCAGAAATCATAGTCCTATGCTGCCTGTTGCCCAATGCCTGAAAACTGTTGTTTTATGAATTTTGTCCAGTTTCTAGTTATTTATGGGAGTTATGAAGTGGAAGGAACAAGTCTTGTATCAGTTTCTTCTTCATGGAAGAAGTGGAAGTCTTAAAGCCTTTTAACCAGAAGTCACTTTAAGGGTCAAACTTGGTGGTAGGTTTCACATATTAAATGGGGAAAAACCTACCACAAATAATAGTAGACTACTGCCAGCAAAAAAAATAAAAATAAAAATAAAAGGCTTAGGAAGCAGAAGGTGAAAGTGACAGATCTCTTCAGCTTTGACAGGTGGTAAACTCTTAGAAGAATATGAAGTAAGTCAACCAATTTTAGGGGCAACACACTGCTCAGAACCCAAAGGTTAGAGAAGTCACTCTTAAAAAGTTTCATATTGAGAACTCTAAAGTGCAAAGTAATGAAATAAAAAGAAAACCAAAGCAATCAGGTAGAATCCAAACTTGACAAAAGTATCAGTTACCAGTCACACCGATATTTCCTTTTTTAAGCCCATGCCAAAAATAGCTCACTCCTCTTATTCTAAATGCGATTTGAACAACCTTATTTACAGCACCTGAAAAATCTTGAGGAAGTTATTAATAATCACAAATTATGTCTGATGTGTGGTTTGTTATTGCTATTTTTAAAGTGCTATTTTTTCAGCTGCAACAATTTAAACAATCTTACAGCATAGCTATTTACCTCACTACTGCCCTAGACAACATTGAATATATCATAGTCTTACCTGTACAAATCTTACAATAACAATGTCATATCTATACAGGGCAGTCACCTAAGAACAGGAGACCTACATTAAGAAAATTAGATATGAAAAGTTCTTTTATCATGTAACAAATAAAAAAAATGTGATATGTACCATTAAATTATCATATCAAAAATTTATTTTAAAAAATTGCCCCACCAACACATCAGGCAACCGTATGATAGTTCAATGTTCAGAAAGTAAATTGATCTGGCTTCTAATGTAGGAAAAACAGAACAAAATTTCCATGGAAAATTAGGATACCAGTAAGCAAGATACTGCAGGGCCTGTAAGAGAAAATCAAAATCCAAGAATGACACTGGCTGAGAAACCGAAGTAATAAGGTAGGTAAAAGAGGATAATTGCTTACCTATAAAGCAGCCTTCTGACTTTCCTCTTCTCTTTAGGTAGTCCTATATAACTGCCTACTTCAAAGCCTATAACTTTGTAAACAAATGAAACAGAAGCTAAACAAAGAGACCAAACTCCCTGGGAAGATAAGAAAGAACACAGCAGCCTTACCAACAAGCACCACTACAACGACTTCCTATGTATATTTAAATGCGTTGGTTTTTTAAAAAAGCCTCCTGCTGAACTGCTAGGCACAAGGCAGAATACAAATTAGCCAAAGGTTGTGTATGTGGTCTAGAAATGACGGTGACCCACTCAGCTTCATGACATTAATACAACGAGAAAGTAAAATTTGCCACCTGAACTATTGAACATGCTCATCCCTACAAGCTAATTTTTCCCAAGAGTGCCACCTAGTCCTCTTCTTTAAAACCAGTGAGAATAAACCTTTGCTTTTTAGAAAAATCCCACAGATAAAAAATATTTTAAACTAGAGTTTTCTCTCTACTTACAGATCTGAAAGAAACACACATATGGAACTTCATACTCAATCCAGGATTTCTATATAGCCATACAAAGAAAGACCAGGAGAAATGTAATTTCCCATAGAGCCTACCTCTCCCACTCCTTCCTGGCATTAAATACTAACCAAGTTTCCAGATAAAGATTCAGATCTCTGGACTACACGTGTTCAGTTGAATACTGCTAGATTGGTTAAAAAAAAAAAATCTTTGTATTTGAAGAGTCTCAGTGACCAGCTTCATGCTTTCAAACTTGCCCAGCATCTTTCCTCATTCTGCCAATGCAAACATACCACAAAAACACCATTTCTTCAAAGAAATGAAACTGACCAATGGCAAAATTATTCTAATTAGCTGTAAAGAACATTTAAACAGTTAAATCCAAATTATTTTCTATAGGAATACATTTGTAATTTTATAATGTAAGACAATAAAATTGCCATTGAATTTTTTTTACTTAAAATACTTCTCATATTGGGCCACAAAATTTTATAATGCATTTAAGTATCTAGCCTGATGCCTAATTCAATAAAAGGTAGCTCTCTTTTCACCCCAAATCTGTCTGAGAAGATCAGTTTGAATTAGAGAAATCTGGATTATAGAGTTTAAAACAAATGTAGTTTTATTACTTTTGGGTACACTGACACGCACATGCTCATCCCCCTCCTCTACTAAATTGGTACTTCAATAAGTAAAGTAAATAATTTAACCGATGAAAATAACTGGTAATGAATACATCAACTTTTTGTATGTAAACTGAAGTTCTTTTATACCTAGAAGGAAGCCAATCTTCAGTCCATCCAGCCCACACAAATGATCATTAATTCCAAATATGGAAAAGGAAAACATGACTGGGAAACAAATCAATAAGGTTGCTATTGCTGAAAATATGGAAATTTTTTGAAATAATTTTGAAGTATAAAAGAAAAACTAACTCTGAGAATAAGGCAAAAACTGTTATTTTAAAATTACAATTGTATAAAAGAATAAAACAAAGATATAAAGGAGCTTTTTACAAATGATCATGACATGTATGTGTGTATATGTATACACACACGTACTACCAAAAATAGGTAACTTTTGTTGAACATTTATTATGTATCAGGGTTTTTTTTTTTTTTTTTTTTGGCAGCTGGCCTGTACGGGGATTGGAACCTGTGACCATGGTGTTATAAGGTTACAGTCTAATCAACTGAGCTAACTGGCCAGCCGCTGTGTACCAGGCCTTTTAAAAACAAGTGTTTACAACAATTCCTTGCACTTGCTAAGACAAGTGAACAGATATGATGTTGATGAGTGGGAGAGGGGAGTGGGAGGGGATAAAGAGGAATCGGTAAAGGGACATGAAACTCAACTACACTGTAAATTGATCAATTAAAATAAATAAATAAATAAAATTAAAAACAAGTGTTTACATGTAATAACTCCTTTAAATCTTCACAACCCTATGAGGTAGATACTATTACTATCCCCCATTTTAAAAATAAGAAAACTGAAGATCAGAGATAATAATTAACTTATCAGTGGTCACATAGCTATTAAATGGCAGGGCCAGGATTTGGACCCATGCATTGTGGCTACAGAGCCAATTCTCTTTACCACATACTATGAATGTGTGGGTGTTGTTTGATATAAACCACCTGAAAAATAGTATTCCAACATGGAACTGAACTATTGGCTCTAAAGAAGAACACCTAGAAATTAGAGCACCCATAGATAAAACTGTTGACACTGTGCATATCATAAAAATTAAAATAAACATCAGAATATTAAAAACATAAAAATTCACTAGAAAGAATAAATGCTCTAGAGATGAAAGTCTGGAAAAAATTATGTCACAATAATATAAATGAACTGGATATTAATAAAAAAAGCAGGGGCCGGCCCGGTGGCGCACTGGATAGGTGCACTGCTTGGGAAGCGCGGCGGCGCTCCCGCCCGAGGGTTCGGATCCCACATACAGACCGGTTCCCGCTCACTGGCTGAGCGAGGCGCGGGAGCAGCACCAAGGGTTGCAATCCCGTTGCCGGTCCCCGGTCCGGTACGGGGGCAACACTGAGGGTTGCGATCCATTGCCGGACTCGGAAAAAGATAAAAGACCAAAAAAAAAAAAAAAAAAGCATCTCACTGAAAGGAGGAAAACACTTAACTTTTTTATTCCCTATAAATTAATACATGTTCGCTATAAAAAACTTTTTGAAAAATACAGAAAAGTAGAAAGAAGAATAAAAATCATGTATAATCCCACAATCCAAAGAAAGTAAAATTTTAAAATGTTTCTTGACTGTCTTGTTCTATGAAAATATTTTCACATAATCAAGATCATACTATATAGTTTTGTATAGTTTGTTTTTCAACTGAATTGTATAAACATTTTCCTACATGGTTAATATTCTTCAAAAATATTTTAATGGCTCCATGAAATTTCATCATATGGGTGTACCATAATTTAGGTAATCATTTCCTTCTTGTTAAACTGTGGAGAACATCTCCATGCATTAAAGTTTATCCAGATCTCGGATTTATTTTCAAAGGACAGATTTTTAAGAAACTGAATTACCAGATCAAAGTGTATGACCTTTTTTTAAAGCTCTTGATGCATTTCACCAAATTGCTTTCCAGAAAGACAGTGCCACTAAAAAGATTGACTTCATTGAGTTAAAACTTCAGGAATATTTATTTACAACAAGCATTTATGAATCATTTTAATTGGTGGCAGCTGTTTTAAACGTTCTCACTGTTAAACCAGTAAAACACCACAATGGAAACAGATTGTCTTAATTTAAGGTCAAACAGCAGTTATAGTTTAAAAATTAAACATAAGTATATTTGCCTCCTGGTAAGAATGGCTTCTTTCCAACTTGCAGACTCCCTGTTCTTCAAAACTTTTAAAACACTTATGTCAAAAAGAACTTATTCTACAACCTTATGCCATAAAACTAGGAGCATTTGAGGAGGCTGCTTTTTATACTGTGTTTTGTTAAACATAGCATAGTAAATAGATATTTTAAAATACATCCACTTTCAGTGTCTTGATGTAACACACTATAAGGCAAGACAATACATTTACAGAATAAAAGATAAACACAACTCTAAATGTATTTGTTGTGAGACTTTTTCTCCAAAGGTGTTTTATTCCTAACAGTCTTCCTCTGCAGTCTGTCTTTGTTACACTCCAGTTAGATCAGGGTTGCTTAAAACCTTATATTTATTTGGGCAAGGCATGGTCTTAGTCCAAATAATGGAAAAGAAAGTAGAAACAATAAAGGGCTGTCAGAGAAAATGTTCCTTTTCTGAGGCCATCTTCCCAATAATCAATTTTTTAGAAGTCCTACCAGGGATCACTGGTAGCTATCACAATTTAGTAATCTCATGGCTGGAGCAAAAATTTAAGGGTTTTATTTTTCTTGACAGTACATGTCACTATTTGTTTATTGTCTACCCACTAAACTGTAAGCTCCAAGGAGACAGACAGTTTGTCTTTTGCATGGCCATATCTCCATCACATGGCACATAGTAAGGGCTAAACGTATGTTTGTTAGATAAAAGAATAAATGAAATAATTTAATCTAAAATATCTAATGAGAATCTGTCACACTAAAGTAGTTTTGTTGCAAGTCTAGGCCCATGAAATACTATTTTTGAATGTGTAGTCTAAGTCTAACTGTGGCACATGGAATTTACATCAAAGGCATAACAGCTTTTTCTAGCCCCTAGGTACAGTTTAAAATTTCCACAATTTCAAGCTATTCCTTAGGGAGATAAAAATCTCAGAGATAAAATTAGGGGGAATCTAAGAATATTTTGTCCTAGCAAAAGAGCATGCCTGGGGTCCTAGGCAGGAGCCAAGAGCAGCACCCCCTGCCCAGAAGCAGGCATGAGAGCAACACTGAAAAGACCACTTCCCTGCAAATGGACCACCACTGCCACTGCCACAGCCATGGCTGCCACAAAAGCAGCTCAACACCACTGCATTAGCCACAGCCACCATGCAGGTGGCCCTTCAGACACTCAACTGCACTGACATGAGGAGAATCACCATCAGAGCCCAGAAAGAGGACATCTCTCTCCTCAAAGTCCACTCCAGAGTAGAATGCCATAGCTGCCAAAAAAAAAAAAGTAACTGCTCTACCAGATGGTCAGACATCAAGGTAGAGATACTAGAAATACAAAAACCCAAGAAAATAAGACACCACCCAAAGAATACAGTAATCGTCAGGTACCAGACCCTATAGAGCAGGAAACCCTTGAAATGACTGAACAGGAATTCTGAGCAATAATCTCAAGTAAACTCACTTCAGATAACATAATGAAATGAGAAAAAAAAAAAAATCAAGGACATGAAGAAGAAAATTTGCAAAGAAATTAATACCTTAAAAAAGAATGTAGCAGAAATCATGGAACTGAAAGATTCACTCAAAGAAATAAAAAACACACAACCAAGAGCTTAAGCAGCAGGCTGGAACAAGCATACGAAAGAATTTCTACTCTTGAAGACAGTCTTTTCAAAATAACCCAGGTGGACAAAAAACAAAAGGAAAAATGAATTTTAAAAAATGAAGAAAATCTAAGAGAGCTAGCAGACAATCAGTGTGCAAACATTTGAATCACAGGTGTTCCAGAAGAGGAGGAAAAAGGAAAAGGCATGGAAAACCTATTCAACAAAATAATAACAGAAACCTTCCCAGGCATATGGAGAGACATGGACCTTCAGGTCCAGGAGGCTCGAAGATCCCCAAACAGATTCAACCCAAAAAGATCCTCTCCAACATACATTATAGTCAAACTGGCAGAGGTCAAAGCCAAGGAGAGAAACTTAAAGCAAGCATGAGAAAAGTGTCAAGTCACCTACAAGGGAGTCCCTATCAGACTAATAGCAGACTTCTCAACAGAAACTCTTACAGCCAGAAGAAAATGAGATGACATATTCAAAATACCAAAAAAAAAAAAAAAAAAAAAAAAAAAAAACAAAAAACCAGCCAGCCAAGAATACTATACACAGCAAGGCTATCCTTCAGAAATGAGGGAAAAATAATGTATTTTCCAGATAAACAAAAACTGTGGGAGTTCACCACCACATGACCAGCTCTGCAGTTTCCACACTTTCCTTATCCAGTCATCCATCAATGGACATTTTGGTTGGTTCCATATCTTGGATATTGTAAACAGAGCTGCAATGAACATGGGAGTGCAGGTATCCCTTCGACATGATGATTTCCATCCCTCTGGGTATATATGCAGAAGTGGGATTGCTGGATCATATGGAAGATCTATCTGTAGTTGTTTGAGAAACCTCCATACTGTTTTCCATAGTGGTTATACTAATTTACAGTCCCACCAACAGTGTAGGAGTGTTCCCTTCTTGCCACACCCTCGCCAGCATTTGTTATTTGCCATCTTTTTGATTATAGGCAGTCTAACTGAGGTGAGGTGGTATCTCAATGTAGTTTTAATTTGCATTTCCCTGATGATTAGTGATGTTGAGCATTTTTTCATGTACTTGTTGGCCATTTGTATGTCTTCCTTTGAAAAATGCCTATTCAGCTCCTTTGCCCATTTTTTTTTGTATATGTGCTGCCGAAGCAAGCACTTTTGCCCATTTTTTAATTGGGTTATTTTTTACTGTATAATTGGTTGAGTTTTATGTATATCCTAGATATTAATGCCTCATTGGATGCATAGTTAGGAAAAATTTCTCCCACTCTGTAGGTTGTCATTTCATTCTGTTGATTGTTTCCTTTGCTGTCAGAAGCTTTTTAATTTGATATAGTCCCATTTGTTTATTTTTCCTTTTGCTGCTTGTGCTTTCGGGCTCATGTTCATAAAGCCTGTGCCCAGACCTAGTTGCCGAAGTGTTTCACCTATATTTTCCCCTAGTAATTTTAAAGTTTCAGGTCTTATACTTAAGTCTTTAATCCATTTTGAGTTGATTTTAGTGTATGATGAGAGATGCATATCTAGTTTCATTCTTCTGCATATGGATATCCAGTTTTCCAAACATTTGTTGAAGAGGAAGTCTTTTCCCCAATGTAGATTTTTGTTGCTTTTGTTCAATATCAGATGGCTGTAAGCCTGAGGGGTGATTTCTGGGTTCTCATTTCTACTCCACTGGTCTAAATGCCTATTTTTATACCAGTGCCATTCTGTTTTGGTTATAATAGCTTTGTAGTATAATTTGAAGTCAGTATAATTTGAAGTTATGCCTCTGGCTTTATTTTTTTGGCCCAGGATTGCTTTGGCTATTCAGGGTCTTTTGTTGTTCCATGTGAAAGGTAAAACTGATTGCAGGACACAAAATAAATGCCCCCAAATCAGTTGCATTTATATACTCAAATAATGAATTAACAGAAAGAGAAATAAAGTAAGCCCATTTAAAATTGTCACACACACAAAAATACTTAGGGATCAATTTAAACATGGAGGTCGAAGACCTCTACAATGAGAACTACAAACCAGTTCTGAAAGAAATTAAGGAAGACACAAAAAGATGGAAAGATATTCCATGCTCTTGGATTGGAAGAATTAACACTGTGAAAATGTCTATACTACCCAAAGCGATCTACAGATTCAATGCAATCCCCATCAAGATACCAATGACATTCTTCATTGAATGAATGAAACGGAAAGACCCTACCTCTTAATAAGCACCACCATGGAGATTAGGATTCAACATGAATTTGGGAGGAATACAAACATTCAGACCATAACATCTGATAACAGTCCCTTTCATCTATAGGAAAGAATACCAGAGAAAACATTCAATCAAAACAAACTAAAACTGGACAACAAAGAAATAGTTCCAGAGGCAGAATGGTTCCTAGTAAAGGCTAGTTAGATCATGGCAGGGCAAGTCAAGAGCAAAAAAAAAGAGTAAGTCATAAAATTTCAGAGCTAAAAATCTGATGGCAAGAGATAAGGATAGCTGGGCAGAAAGTCTCCTTCAAATGCCTAGAATTTTTACAGGTTTAATCAACACATCTAGAAGCAAGGTTTGGTTTTGTGTTGCTCTGACAACCTTTTGGAAAGCAAAGAATGTCCTCTTAGACTGGAAGAATCTGGGAATCTTCCTTGAAGAAACCCACTGTCAGGGTAGCAAGAGTGTTGTGTGAATTCCCACACCATCACCCCTTTCTGGGCAAATATGCCAAATGGAAATTAAGGCAGGATCTGAAAGTATCAATGATAAATAGTTATAAGGTGAGGGCAGTGGCCATGAATGGCAAGTTCACAGACCTAATAGCTTGATTTATATTCTTCTCGATCCATCAGATACCAAAAAATGTGACCTCGGTGGAGCCAGAAGACAAAATTAGCCTACTCTTCAAATTCCTCTGACCCCTGTACCTATATTGGATCGGGGTGGGGGGAGTTAGAGTTTGAGGTAAAGAAGAGGGAAACAGTCATAGAAGAAGTATGCAAGCAGGCTCGGCCAAGGCCACAGGAAGTGCCAAGGAATGAATTACCTAGGGGTCAGTCTGAAATTTATGGAGTTCTCCCAAGGTAATCATCACCAGTGGTGGCAACAAAGGTTGGAGCCAAGAAAAGCCAAGGATGAAAGCCTTTACAAGCTCTTCACATCCTTTAGGTCTTAGACTAAACATCACCTTCTCAAACAGATATTCTCTCAACTAATTATATTGCTGGCAGTGGGTGAGAAATGCTGGCAGTGAGAATGACAGGTTTGAAAGAGCAAGGCTATGCTGTGATGGACTCTTCTCAGTTGATAAGAAGGAAGTCCTTACATGCCTAGTGTCCATATTTTCCAAACCAAAACCTGGCACAGAGTCTGATCAATACAAGTATACTTATGGACAAAATATCACAAAATGAAATCAGGGCTTTCCTGGGAAATCCAGGAAATTGAGGATAGCAACTCTGTTGTACTCTATGGCAATCCCTGTTTACTTATCCCAAATAAAATTAATTCAGTTGTCTGTCTCTGCCACTAAACTATAAGTGTTATAAGAACAAAGACCCTGCCTAAACTTTTTAGTATTATATCCCCAAATGCTTGGCACAATGCCTAGAATACCATAAGCACTGAATAATAATTTGCTGAACAAAAAAAAAAATGATTAATATGTAACAATGATTCTCAAAGTGTGGTCCCTGGACCAGCAGTATTGACATCACTGGGAACTTATTAGGAATTAAAAGTCTCAGGCCCCACCCCAGGCCTACTGAATCAGAAACTCTGGGTGTGGGGCCAGCAATCTATGTTTTAACAAGCCCTCCTGCTGATTTGCATACAAGCTCAAGTTTGAGAACTGCTGGTATTTAAGAAAGGTATATAAAAACTCACTTATCAAGAGTACTGAAACATATATTTCCTGGTGGTGGAAAAAGGTAAAAGTTCTCTCATATTATGGGGTTGTAATGCTCGGTCAGGTCATCCACAATTCTGAGTCTGGTATGTGCCCAACTAATATTTTATCTGGAATGTAGCAAGCAAGGGTTTTCAAATGTAGGATGCTAAGTAAGGATCTTGAACAACTCATTTAACCTCTCTAAGCATGTTTCCTTATCTGTGAGACCACCACCAACTTTACAGGTTGTTAGGGTTAAATGAGATTAAAATAGCATTTTACCTAAATTCGTATACATAGTAAACACTCAATAAATGGTAGTGGTGGTGCTGCATCTTATTGGCTCTGCTTATGGAGGCTTCTGAAGATGAATATCTCACAGAAACAGTTTTCAACCTCCAAGAGTGCCCTGGAAAAAACAGAAGTGTGCTATTTTTTGAAAGGTATATCCTTATCACCAAACTGCTAGGATACAAGTAGCTTTTTGAGAGTGTAAGGATACAGCATTTAGTGGACTCCATAGGCAAAGAGATGCCAAAGAAAAAAGATAAGTTAACTCACAAAAGGTTAAAGTAAGGGGAGGAAATAAGATAGGAGCAAAATTATATTGCTGGCAGTGGGTGAGAAATGCTGGCAGTGAGAATGACAGGTTTGAAAGAGCAAGGCTATGCTGTGATGGACTCTTCTCAGTTGATAAGAAGGAAGTCCTTACATGCCTGCTGTCCATATTTTCCAAACCAAAACCTGGCATAGAGTCTGATCAATACAAGTACACTTATGGACAAAATGGCACAAAATGAAATCAGGGCTTTCCTGGGAAATCCAGAATATATGGTTACTGTCTGGAGATGGTGTATTTTTAAAAGAACCCAACACCAGCATGGCTAAAGAACTGCACATAGTTTCACAATACCCTCCTAGAGTCTCTGGTTATGACTCACTCTGAATAATAAAGGCTGTATAATCACATGACCCCTAAAAAAATTAGAGCATGTATGAAAAGTTACTTGGGGTTATCTTGTCCTTCCTCCCAGTCAACTAGATCCTTCTGGTTTCATAAATTCATTGTCCATAACCTGGAGACCTTAGTGGAAAAAAAAAAAAAACCCGTTAGACTTATCCCTAGTATCCTAGATTAGCTACTACTGCATTTCAACATCTGTTCAAAGATTCTTTTGTACCACTTGATTGCCTTTGATGGCAAGGAGGACCACAAGTTCCTTCAACACTAACTCATGCCCATGAGTTAATCATTTCTTGAGATCCAATGGACAGCTAAATGGAATTTTCAACCATCGATTAGAAAAACGGGAGTGGTTAGAAGAGTTAATGGCCTTACTGCCAATGATTCTGTCAATTAGAGACCTGCTGATATCAAATCAGTCAGAGATAGGTGAGTTTAAGCAGTTTACCTTCATGTGAAGATAGCAGGTTTTAAAAAGATAAAAGAATTCCTTCTATTAGAATTCGAGAGTAGGGTGTCAAATTAGGCAATGGGTAAACTACGTCTTACTGTTGTCACTTCTCCTTCCGGGGATGCTTTTCCCAAATAGAATCAAAATGCAGAGATGTACTAACTGGTGCAATCATCTAATGTGACTGAGACTGAGGAGGACTTGTTGAATCAGAGGATGCTTCCACTTCAGGCAAATGGCTGTGCCTCCAAACTAGTTGAGTAAGAATTTTCAAATTGCATGGCTTCCTCTCCAATTCTGGAGAAGAGAAGCCACGTTGTTACTGTAGTGTAGAGAGAAAATCTGACTATCAGGCCTCCGGTAATCAGCATGACTTGTTCTAATTTCCATCTTAAGCAGTTCACACCTCCTTAGGTAACCAGGGGCTCCCTGGTTTCCTGAGTATTATCATTCTGTGGGATAAATTAATGTGTATACACCTGCTCAGAATTCCTGACCTCAACCATTTCTTTTACCTCAGTCTTCCAAGTTACTAGCCTACATGGTACTGTCCAGTACAGGATAGAGTTGTGAATACTAGGCCCTTGGAAGACTTAGTCTGTTACCTGGAGGCAAGTCAGAACTAGGTATTCAGGGCACAGAGTTGTCTGGATTAAGAGAGACTACAAAGAAAGCTAGGAGGTTTTCCTTGCCCTATCCTTTCTCAATAGAAGGAATGGATTAGAGAATTGTACAAGGCCATCCCATAAAGATAAAATGAGAAGACAAACTGCAGTTGTTATGGCCAATTTAGTACAAGAAACCATTATTAAGCACTTTCTCTACTATGTGCCATGCACTGAGGATCACAAATGAAAAAGACCATTCCTACTTTCCAGGAGTTTATAGTCTAGTATGTGGAAAGAAACACATGAATAGAATTCAATATAGGAAAATAGCTATGAATAAAAAGTGACGAGACACAAAGGAGGAGGGCCACTTACCCAATTTGGGAATTCAGGGAAGCAAGAAAAGAGAGGACTATGACTGGAGAAAGTACTTTAGCTCAATATCTCTGTGTCTTGGAGCCACCAGATAGTATAAGTAGAAAACAGAGTGAAAGAAGGAGGAAAGGCTAGAAAGTTCCTGGTCAAAGAAATTAAAGAGCATCACAGTTTCTGGATTATTTTAAGTGACAAAGGCTTTGACAGTGGGGAAAGGTCTCTCTCAGCACAATGCCCACTCACCCACCCACCCACATATATAACCCTATGGAAGATTTGTTTTGGTGGAGACACAAGCAAGAAAAGCAGCTATATAAAACATCTAGCAGGGAACATACCACATAACAGGGTCCTGGCAAATGTTATTTCTCTTGATTTCTCCCCACAAGCTCTACTGGAATTTCAGGATTCAGATTGTGTACTATCAGAAACTGACAGAATACTGGAGATCTCCAAAGTACACCTGGAGGCAAAAGTACAGAACTTACTCTGCAGGGCTTTATCAATGTATGGCTGACAGAGCTCTCCAAACTCCAGTTGGTAATGGCAAAGCCCTTCTCCTTGGATGAACTGTGTTAGCCTAACATGAATGTCTAGATCGTCACCCACATTATTTGGTTAAATGCCAAATTACACCATTTTCTCCCCATACTATGATTTGTAACTATTCTTTCCTCTCAAATCTAATTTCACAACTAATTCTTATGTAGACCAGAGTCTTCTCTGGGCTAAACTATTCCAATGTTCTCTTCAACAATGACTGTTTTAAATGTGACTAATCTCTTGCTCTGATTCAACCACATAACTTCTACAGTATTCCCTAACATGTCAGAAAATCAAGTTGAAATGTATAAACAGATGCTTTAATTTCTAGCCATTCTATTTTTTCCTCTCCTGACTCAAGAATTCTCAAATATCCTCATTTCCTGGTAGTTCCCCGAATAAAACTGTTCACCCAGCTCTGTTCATGGGATGAGAGGCTACTATATATACATAAACATAAAATTTACTTACATCAATTTATACTAAAAATTGAAACATACTTCACAATCATGGAAATAACCACCTGCTTAGTTAAATAGAAAAGGTAGTTCACTTACACATGCCCCAGTGGAAAAGCAAGTTGGTAAATTATTCTATGTATACTGGAAGTTTACAGATCAAGATTAATAGAAAATGTGTGTGTGCATAAACACACAAACAAGGTAAATGTGCCCATCCTATTCACCCTTGTAAGAAAACTTGCCAAACCAAAAAGGCACTATTCTATTCTTTAAACTCCTGTTAGTCCACAGTAAACTGTCAAATACATAGATGGCACTCAAATGGTAGTTGATAGTGATTTTCAGTACTAGCTGAATGAAAACCTATCCAACCAAATTCAGGAAGAAATTAATCTTTAATCATAAAAGCACTCAAGAAAAGGATCCCACATGTTACAGCATTCTTATAATTGTACTGGAAGATATACTGTAATTTACTTAGTATAGCCAAGAATTTATAGAACCATGATTCAGAGTTGCACACAATCTGATTTTAGCACTAAAGCTTGAAAAATAAAACCTACTGGAATCAACCCAACTTACTTTATTCCCTGGAATACAGGTAAAAACCCATTATAGTTAACATCAGGATAACAGAGTTTCTATATAACAATGCTCTGTCTCATAGTAAACCCACAGTACTTTGTTGATTTGGTGACAAAAATATTATTTACAGCAAATAATCAAGGAAAACAAATGTTTTCTCCAATTCTCTTATATTAACAGTCGCTCCCTATAATGAAAAAATATTTACGCGCTTCTGGCAAAGCAATTCTCATTTGATAATTCACTTGTGAACATTAGAACTGAAGAGCATCTTCCCCCTCTCAGTTTTATTTGGCACAACTTCCCCAACCCTTACCGCCTTAGATATTATACACAAGCAAACATAACTACCCAACATGGATTCAAGCAATTCATTGCCTCATCATAGGCTTATCTTCAGAATCAAGTTATTTTTGAAACTACTATTATCTGTTTTAAGTTGTATAAGATTTATACCAATTAGGTTGTATGGTTAATCTGCTAATTTAGTTACATTGCTAATGTAACGTCTAGACAGAAGATACGTTAGAAAAAACAGTATATTTCCACTTTTCTTTGTTTGTGTATAGCAGTCCTGATGTGTACCACATATGGTTCCAATGATGTAAGTTTTAATGAAATATTTAATATAATTAAAATTTCATAAAACATTTCTAGTGCTTAACAGTAATGAAAAGTCCAGTGTTGAAAAATGGAGAATTTTCCTCCTAAATCATTAGCATAGAGAAGTTAATACCTGATGAAATTAGGTATTTTTAAGACACAAGATTTATTCAACTTCTCAGAATTGTGCTTACTAAATATAAGCATATAATACATATAAAGTACTTTAGGTTCTAAATAGAGCTTAAGAATGCTTTATCTGTGAGCATTTTACACATTATGAGTCCTTAAAACACCCTTCTGAATGACTATTTTTATTCCCATGTTTTAATATCTAGTGGAACCAAAACCCAATAAACTGCTTACAATGTCGCAAGTTTAGCTACTCTATTTTCCTCCTTTTGATACAAAATGCTTAATGTTTTTAAATTACAGTGTCCCACCATTAGTTGGTTGACTTGATAACACACCCTTTTCTCTCCTACAAGTATGGTATGTGTGGGTATTTTAATTCAAAATAATCTTGGTTTAAAAATTTCATGATATCTCTAAAAAGTATTGAGAGGCAGATTTAAAAATTCACTGCTCTTAACATCCCTGCCTTTAGAAAAGTTTTAAACAAAAATTCACTCAGCACCTTTATACAAAACAGTATTCTATCTAGATAGATAATAGTGGAGTGGGGAGGAGAAGGGAAGGAAAATACAAAGATGAAGACATGAGGTCTCTGCTATCAAAGGAGCTTACAATCCAATGTAGGAGATAGGATGTACACAAGTAATAGGAAATAAACAATGCCTGAGGGCAATTTGGTGAGGAGCGATGAGGGTTACAGGTAGG
Source organism: Galeopterus variegatus (assembly GCF_000696425.1). Lineage (NCBI taxonomy): Eukaryota > Metazoa > Chordata > Mammalia > Dermoptera > Cynocephalidae > Galeopterus > Galeopterus variegatus. Next base: position 169,569 of record NW_007728129.1, on the reverse strand, counting down.
GGGCTGGGAGGACATGCCAAGTCTGAAAAGGATATCTTCAAAGTTTCAAATTGGAACCCTGATGTCATGCTGCAGAATTTAAATTATACTTCATTATCCTACACATGTATTTCCACTTAAGTGCAAAGAGATCTAGGTGCAGAGGTGTTAAATACAGTTATCCAGGTTGTATTTTGCTTTCCAAACCATGCACCTGTGGGGCTGTATCCACCCAGAGAGGGCACTTTTTTCTAATTTACACAATGGCAATGAGTATGCCAGCAGTGGCCCTGAATACATGAATATTTATTGTCTCCTGTCTTTCCCTATACCAGCAATGCTACAATCTGAATACCCAACAATAAAGGACTGGTTAAATAAACTATGGTACACTCATACAATGCAGTATCTTGCAAGCATTAAAAAGAAACAGGCACACAGGCACTGTAGTCTAGTTAATTATATTGTGGCAATCAATTTCTTGATATTAATAATACACTATATGTAAAATATCACCAGTGGGGGAAGCAAGGTGATAGGTACACTAGATCTCTCTGTACTATTTTTGCAACTTCCTATGAGCCTGTAATTATTTCAAAATAAAAAGTCAAAAGAAAAAATAGAAGAACCAGGCATTTGTAGGTGTGATGATATAGATGTATCTCCAAGGATGTGGAGCAACAGGAGCTTTCATTCATTGCTGGTGGCAATACAAAATGGTACAGCCACTTTGGGAGACAGTTTGGCAACTTCTTATAGAACTAAACATACTCTTACCATACAATCCAGCAACCGCCCTTCTTAGTATTTATCCAAAGGAGATGAAACATATGTCCACCCAAAAACCTGCACACAGATGTTTATAGCAGCTTTATTCATAATTGCCCAAACTTGGAAGCAACCAAGATGTCCTTCAGTAGTTGAATGAATAAACAAACTGTGGTACATCCAGACAATAGTCTTATTCAACACTAAAAAAGCATGAGCAATGAAAAGACGTGGAGGAAACTTAAGTGCATATTGCTAAGTGAAAGAAAGCCAATCTGAAGAGGCTACAGCTATATGGTTCCAACTATATGACATTCTGGAAAAGGTATAACTCTGGAGACAATAAAAAGATCAGTGGTTGCCAGGGGGTAGTGGAAAGGGAGGGATGAATAAGTGGGGCACAGCGGAATTTTAGGGCAATGAAAATACTCTGTATGATAATGTAATGGTGGATACATATCATTAGACATTTGTCCAAACCCATAGAAAGTACATCACCAAGAGTGAACCCGAATGTAAATTATGGACTCTGAGTGATGATGATGTGTCAACGCAGGTTCATCAATTGTCACAAATATACCACTGTGGTGGGGAATGCTGATAATGGGGGAGGCTATGCATGTGTCTGGGCAGGGAGTAGATCCCTGTACCTTCCTCTCACTTTTGCTGTGAACTAAAACTGCTCTAAAAAAAAATAAGTCAAAAAATAGAAAGCATCTCCAAGACTGACTATTAAATGCAAAAAAGAAGGCATAGAAAAGTATGTATGGTATACTATTCTTTGTGCAAAACAAAAAGGTATGTATATGTACATAAATGCTAGTATATGCATAGATTCTCTCTGTAAAGATACACAAGAAACTGGTGGCAGCAGTGGTTGCCTCTGTGGAGGGAAACTAGTATCTGTGAGACAGGAGTTGGAAGGAAATCTACATCTTATTGTCCTCTTGTGTTGCTTAAATTTCATACCATGTGCATATGCTACCTCTTTTTTAACAAGTTCATTCCATGGGCATAGTTTTCCTGCCAGAAGGTTTTAAAGTATCCCCTCCACCTGACATATTCGCCTTAACTCAGTTTAGAAGGTCCAGGGATCATAGGACGGGATTTAGGCATAGGTTCTTCTATTGATCCAGCATTCTGAGTTTTCCTGATAGAGTGTGAGAGCTACTCAAGGGACCGTAGTATTTATTAGCTGTACCTGTCAAAATGTCTGACACATTTAGGGACACAGATTTTCTTGAACTAATTTGACCTATTATCCTGGCCATTCCCTTTGACCTACTCTTACAGCCTCAAACCCAGGATTCTTTCCCATTGATTCTACCCCTGGAATAATGTTTAAAAATATTAACTTCTCATTAGCATAAGTTCTCAGGTCAACAATTGTCTATCCCTAAACACCGATGCTGAAAAAGATGTAGGCTCATTCTAGTGAAGGCAAGATTTTCCATGGAAATATGAGTGATTTATAAATTTCCTTTTTATGTTATCATCTGTATGTCTGTGAACCAGATAACTCATCACTCATATTAGCTAAAATCTCCCATCCACAGTCATCACTCTCTAACTTCTACAGGCTTTGTTTGTACCTCTATAAGGCACTTATTTGTATTATAGTTATCTGAATGCATTAGTTAACTCTCTTACTAGAGTGTAAACATCTTAAGGGCAGGAAAGCCTTATCTATCATATTATTCCAAAAGTAACTATTACTTAGGTCAATCATCTGTGAAGACAGTTCATTTAATTAACATTTCATAATTTAAAAATTAAATACTTTAAAAAATATAGTTCAATTTAAAACTGAACTAATCTGCTTAAAATAGTACAGTAGGCTTGTTTTGAGGGTAAATAAAAGATTTTTACAAGTAAGTTATAGAAAGAAATTATGCTATCATAACTAACCAGCCTCATCCCTAGAGGATGTTGCTCGGACTTCATGGAGGTGAAACCAGCACTTTATCTATATACTAGAACTATGTCCTTCCTTCCTTCCTTCCTCAACCATGTACAGCTTGCCTCTAAGCTGAAACATTACAACAAAATTGCTAAGATACTCTCTTTAAACTTGGTAAACAAATGCTAAATAAGGAGACTAAGATCCCTAGGGGGAGAGGGAAGAAGATGGTAGTCCCTTCTGAGAGCACCAGTTCAACAACTTCCTCCTTACAAAGAATCTTGTTCTGTCTGCTGGACATCCCTGATTCTGAGAGCCAGCCCCCAGAAGCATTGTAGTCCCTGTTTGGTGCTACTTGCAGGTGACTCAGGATACATTCAAAACTGTTCAGATCTTTTATTCATTTTGTCTGCCACACTAGTTCTTCCTCAAATAAACAGAACTGAAAGCAAGTAAAAAAAAAAAAAAAAGTTGATGTTTTCCTCATAGGAACAAACCACCAATATTATAATGTAATTTATAATGGCATTTATGATATAGAACTTTATTAATCTATTCTGTAATTCATTAGGTGAGTTAGTTTACATAAGTTCCAAAAGGTTAGATTATACTAAAACTCCATTATAATTCTTTATTATTTTTAAAATAAGCATTAACATAAAAGGCAATCCTTTTTCACCATATTACAACCTCCACACTTGTCCTTAATAGTAAGCCTAGATGAGGGCAGAAACCACATCTCATCTACCTCTGAATCTCCCATACTGCCTTGGATATAGTAAATTCTTAAGAAATATTTATTTGAATTAACCTTTTCAAGGATACATTTAATTTGCTCATTGACTATAAACTCACTTCTAAAATTCAGAAAACTCCATAAAAAGACTCAACATTGTTTTTTGATGTGCCATACTTATTTCAGAAAAAATTTTTCCACAGTCTCTTTAGAAACTCCACCTGAGCTAAAAACAACTTTCTGGCAATAGACAAACAAATTTTCTAACAGATACTTCACATCACACTAAAGGTCTCTTGAAATTGTTCCAAAAGAAAGGCAGAAAAGCTCAAAAAGAGATCTTTAACTGTCTTCAGTTTCTTGAGGGGCATCATGAAATTCTTAAATACTAATTTTAATATAAAAAACATATACCATTAAGCGCTTTTAGGAGAGAGGAGGGATACATTACTAAACCAAAGCTTGAGTATTACAAACTCCCACAACGTTAGAAATCATGCTGAGAAGAAGCAGGCAAAGCTTAAATTCCCTTTGGCATAGTTTTTTCATCTTAAAAACTGGAACAAGAACAAACTCTTAATTCATGAGAATGTTCTAAAACTTGATGATTATGAATTTTATTACTGAATATGTTGTTATTGAATGTTTAATATGTTATTAAGGTTTATCTAGAAAGAGACCAAAATACTCTACTTAGGTAATATACTTGTACCTGTTTACAACATATGAAAAAAAATTGTCAAATAAAGCTTATCTTTGGAAATAATCTATAACCTTACTCTCCGAATCTAACCTACCTGACAAAGCACTGAGATTTCTAAAGCTAACTACCAATTCTTTACTCTAGTTTGAGTCATTTTCTTAATAGCTGCTCTGGGAATTACAATTAACATCTTACCTTAAAACAATCTAGTTCAGATTAATACCAACCAATGTCAATATACAAAAATTCTGTTTCACTACAGCTGTTCCCTCCTCCTCCCTCCTTTTTGCTATTAGTGTCATTCAAATTTCATCTTTACACGTGATAAGCCCATCAACAGTTTTATAACTAGTGCTTTATTCAGCTGCTGTCTTTTATATCAAATAGGAGGGAAAAAAGTATGTCTTGAGTATGTCTTGTAGAGCAGGTCTATAGCAACAAAGTTTTTGTTTATCTGGGAATGTCCTAACTCATTTATGAAGAATACTTTTTGCTATCCATAGCATTATTGGCTGACAGTCCATTTCTTTCAGCACTGTATTTCATCACACTGCCCTTCTGGCCTCCTTAGCTTCTGATAAGAAATCAGACATTAATCCAATTGAGAATCCCTTTCCATGAATCCATTGTCTCTTACAACTTCAATATTCTTTTTCTGTCTTTCAGCAATTTTTTTTTAATTTTGTCAATATACAATGTAGTTAGTTATTGTGTCCCATCACCAAAACCTCCCTCCCTCCTCCCTCTCTCCCCTCCCACCCAGATGTGTCCCCTCCATTTTCTCGTTGTAAGAGCTTCAAAAAAAAAAAAAAAAAAAAGTTGAGGTTGTTAACGTCTTTCAGCAATTTGACTATCATGTGGCTAGGTATGGATCCTTCAGAGTTTATCCTACTTTGAGTTCCTTGAGCTTATTGGATGTTGTGGATTAATGTTTTCATCAAATTTGGGAAGGTTTCAGCTGTTAATCCTTCAAATATTCTTTCAGTCCCCTCTCCTCCATTCTGGGACTCCATTATGTGTATATTGGTACACTTGAAGGTGTCCCACAGGTCTCTTAGGCTCAAGTCATTTTTCTTTTTGTTCCTCAGATATAATCTCAATTAATTTATCTTGCTTTCTTCATTCTTACTTCTGCCAGCTCAAATCTGCTGTCCAACCTTCTTAGTAAATTCTTCATTTGTTGTAATTTTCAACTCCAGATTTTCTATTTGGTTCTCTATAATTTCTTTATTGATATTTGCTATTTGGTGAGACATCATTCTCACACTTTCCTTTAATTCTTTAAACGCGGTTTCCTTTAGTTCTTTAAATATATTTATAATATCCAATTTAAAGTTTTGTCTAGTAAGCACAACATGTGGGGTCCCTCAGGGATGGTTTCTATTGACTGCTTACTTCCCTGAGTATGTGCCATACTTTCCTGTTTCTTTGGGTGTATTCCATTTTTTTGTTGAAAACTGGACATTTTAAATAATATAATGTAGCAAATTTGGAGATCGGATCCACACCCCTAGGGCTTATTATTGTTGTTAATGTTTGTTTAGTGACTTCCCTGGACTAATTCCATAAAGTCTTTATTCATTGTCATGTGTGGCCATTGAAGTTTCTGTTCAGTGAGCTTAGTGGTCAGCAAATGATTGGACAGATTTTCTAAAATGTTTTGAACCAAGAGATTTCACCCTTTGCCAAGGGGCCCCATGTTGGAGCACGCCTTCAATGCTCTTCAAAGGCAGTTTACAATTCTGTCTTAACATTTGCTTCCTGCTTGCCCAGGTCTCAAAGTCAGCTACGTTGGGCAGATAGTGTTAAACAATTGCCACTGATTGTTTTCAACAAATGTTCTAGGGATATAGGGCTTTTCCACTGTGTGGATGAGTCAGATTAAATAAAGACAAGCCCTGTGAATGGGGCCTTTCTAGGGAGTTGCCAGACAGGTCAAATAGTGACAATTCTCTGGGGATGGGGACATTTGGGGAGCTTGACCCTTCCGGTGGCTGCAGGCTTTCACAGCTACTGAGGTTGCAAGATTGCTGGTTTACAAGGCTATTGTGGAGGTAGGGAAAGGGAGACAAGATTAGGGCAAGTTAAAACACAACAAAGCTCACTGTTCTTACCAAAAATCAGCTATTTTTATTAAATAAATGCTCCTCAGATTGTTGGAGGTCTTTGGTTAATTTTTAGAATTTTGAAAAAGTTGTTTTTGACAACTGTTGCCAGTGTTCACATTGCTTTTATAGAGGAGTAGATTTTCTGAATCTCAGAAATCCCCTCTTTACCTGAGTTTGAAAATCATTCTGGTATAGAGGTTTTCTAAAAAGACTGTAACCTTCAGCTCTTAGAATTGCTCAGCAAAATATGTGGGATTCCTGGTGATATATACACCAAAACTGCTAGGTTAAAGTATTCATGAACATCTATAAAATTAGAAAAGAGAAATACAATCAGCCTTGATTTACATTCCATTTTACCTTTGTGACTTTAAGGAATGATTTTTTGGTAACAGATGCAACAAAAAAAAGCATTTATTGTTATCAACATTTGGCTGCATTTTAAGAATTTTAAAAATATTACTTTAAAAATTTTACATATTTTAACTAAAAAAAAATAACATGAGAGAGTATGACGGATCCTAGTGTTGGTGGGACTGATGGCATGGCATCATTCAATGCCTAGAGTCATAACTAAACAGATGAAAGGTCACTAAGAAAAGGTCTCAATGCATTTTTTTGGTGAAATGAGGAAGTGTTGATTAGAAGGTCTAAGTCTTGACTTTTATAAAGAATCATAAACTTGTTTAAAAACTTGTTTTATAGAACATTTACTATTTTATCACATACAATTAATTGTTTATTATAATGCTGCCAAACTAAATTACAAGTTATCAAAAAAATTTTGACAATACTGTTAGCATTATCCTAATACTAGATTAGATGTCAAACCTACAAGTGGTTCTCCATTTGAAAAGTTCGGGAAGTCCTGAATGAGTTTAGTTGCAGGTACGATATGAAAATAACCTGCTTATATGTGTGTGTGGCAGAGGGGAGGGAGAACAAACACATAATACTTTCCATATAACTGCCCTGCCCCTCTTAAAGTAGCACCTAGAATTGTACATGAGACTTTGGGTTTGGGACTCATGCTGCAGTGCATAGAGTTGTGCTGCAGAAAGAAAAATGTTGAAAATCAATGACAATGTATAAAATGCTATAAGAGTGATTACAATGTCATTAAGATCCTTTCTAGGAAAACCAGTTTAAATACAGCAGATATTTAACACAGAGGAAATCATTCATAAAAATTAACAACAGTAGTCAAAGTGATATTTACGATGCTATCATTTATTCAGAGTTTCATTGTTCTATTCCATATGTAATTTTAAAAAACAGCATGAGCATACAACAAAAGTATATAACATAGAACACTTTCATTCTATAAATCTTCAGAATTCATGGACTTAAAATCTGCAATTTCAGGAATTTATAAGCAACCATTCATGTCCTTAATTAAATATGTTTTTATTTGGCTGAGAAATTAATCTGAAGAATTTGAATCTTATATACTTTAAAGCTAATAAGTGTGAATGAGTTTAAGTTAGTAAGTCCATCCTATCATCTGACTAGGCCTGTTTTCTTTGCATTGCAAACTATGCAATAACTCAGAAAGTGATAAAAATTTTGGTTTTGGGAAAAAAGTCCCCCTAAATAAAGCAAATTTCTAGTGTTCACGATTAACATAAGGAAATGGTTTAAGATTTGTAAAGCCGTGTTGATTCTTAGCCAAAAGATTTTAATTTTTTTTATTTATTTTTTATTTTTTATTTTGTCAATATACAATGTAGTTAGTTATTGTGTCCCATCACCAAAACCTCCCTCCCTCCTCCCTCTCCCGCCTCCCACCCAGATGTGTCCCCTCCATTTTCTTGTTGTAAGAGCTTCAAAAAAAAAAAAAGTTGAGGTTGTTAAATCTTCCTCACACCCCCCCTCGTTTTTTTTTTTGTTGTTGTTGTTGATGTTGTTGTTGTTGCTGTTTGTTTGTTGTTGTGTGAGTGTGTGTGAGAGTGTGTATGCGTGTATGTGTGTGTGTGTGTGTGTGTGTGTTTGAATTGATTCATTCACCTTTAGCTCCCTCCAATAA
>NW_007728129.1:144340-161008 GCF_000696425.1 Galeopterus variegatus | reverse complement strand
TCCATTGTGTAGATATACCACATTTTCCGTATCCACTCATCCAATGATGGACACTTGCGCTGATTTCAGCTCTTGGCTATTGTGAAGAGTGCTGCAATGAACATTGGGAAACAAGTATACCTTCGACTTGATGATTTCCATTCCTTTGGATATATTCCCAGCAGTGGGATAGCTGGGTCGTATGGTAGATCTATCTTCAGCTGTTTGAGGAACCTCCAAACCATTTTCCATAGGGGTTGCACCATTTTGCATTCCCACCAACAATGTATGAAAGATTTTAATTTTGAATAAATTAAAGACTAATGTGTTGAATTCAGCTTCAACTCAGATGTATTAAATAAACGAATCTGCCATAAAACACTTTATGAGGAAAATTACATGCTAAAATAGTATTTGCACTTTCAAAGATAACTTATAATCCCTTGGGTCAGGCTTCTTTGAATCTCTTTTTCTTCATCTAAATTATATTAATGTGAAAACAGATATACCAGTAATTCCCATAAAAACAAAGAAAGGTATTCTTTTTAAAAATATTTAATTGAAAAACAAAGATTTTATATATTAGAAGTATACAGCGTGATAATTTATGTATACACTGTGTAATGTGGAACGATTATCACAGATTAACACGCCCATCACCACCCATTCTGCATATTAGATCCCCAAAACTTGTTCATCTTCTGACTGAAAGTATGTACCCTCTGATCAACATCTCCCCATTTCCCTCACCCCCCAGACCCTGGCAACCACCATTCTACTCTGTTTCTATGAGTTCAACTTTTTTAGACTCCACATATAAGTGAGATCATACAGTATTTGCCTTTCTGTATCAGGCTTACTTAACTTAGCATAATGTTCTCCAGGTTCATCCATATTACTGCAAATGGCAAGATTTCCCTTTACATACATATATATGTGTGCGTGTGTGTACGTACACACACACACACACACACACTCACACACAATTTCTTTATTAATGCTTCTGTCAATAAACAATTAGGTTCTTATCTCAGCTACTCTGAATAATGCTACAGTGAACATAGGAGTGCAGGTTATTTCTTCATGCTACTGATTTCATTTAGTCTGGATATATACCCAGAAGTGGGACTGCTTGATTGTACAGTAATTCTATTTTTAAGTTTCTGAGGAACCTCCATACTGTTTTCCACAATAGCTGTACCAATTTATATTCCCACCAACAGTGTACAAGGGTTCCCTTTTCTCCACATCCTCGTAAACACTTGTTATCTCTTGTCTTTTTGATAACAGCCATCCTAACAGGTGTGAGGTGATATCTCAATGTGGTTTTGATTTGCATTTTCCTGATGATTAGTGACGTTGAGCCCCTTTTCTTATACCTGTTGGCCATGTGTATGTTTTCTTTGGAGAAATATCTATTCAGGTCGAAAGATACTCCTTTTGTTCATCAAATGGAAGATATTCCAAGTGTGACAATAACATAACGGTGAATTAGTGAGTGCACTGTGGAAATGTTTTCTATTGCAGTTATCTCTTATCTGTGATATGCTCATCTGTTTCTAACACAGAATTTGCATTGATCCACAATCACTGAGCCAATAGATCATTAGACTAGACTTTTCAAACTTTTCAACTGAAGCAGACCATGGGCAAAGGAGATTAAAGGTATGAATGAGTAGAAATTAAGGAGAATCACTGTTAAGTGGCCCATCACAAACGGCAAATTTCTTTGTAGTCTCATGCTTTATCTTTGTGAACTTTACATTCTACATTATAACATACCTGTGTTTGTTTCAATATCAAATTTACATTCTAAGTTTTAATTCTGAAAAAGTGACACTCTAAGAAGAGACACTATGTTTACCCCATGGCTTTATTTATCCTCTAGCACATGACCATGTAGCTCTAGGTTCCAATATGTTTAGATAAATGCTTCTTTCTTAATATGTCTACAGTCAGAGGGTCCTCATCTAGTGTTGAAGGATAGATTTTTTTTGGGGGGGGTGAAGTAATGCCCTAGGTTGAGAAGCAGACTTAGACTTTCCCAGCCAATGTTAGTTGATAATCTTTGAACCAATGTTGATAATCTTTGGATATAGTTAAGAAACCAGCACTATTGAAAGCTTCTATGAAAACCTGATGAAAGATATGAAACTTCTAATCTGTAAAATGCACTTATACTAAAAATTTTGCATAAAATTTCACTATGTTTGCCAAGCCCTTAAAATCCATTCTTAGCTACTGGATTAAAAACCCCCTGACTGTAGACATATTAGGAAACAAAGAAGCATTTTTGTAAACATACAGGAACCAATAGTTTAAAAACAGTAGAAAAGGAAGAAATAGGGCCAGCCCGTGGCTCACTCAGTAGAGTGCGGTGCTGATAACACCAAGGCCACGGGTTCGGATCCTATATAGGGATGGCCGGTTTGCTCACTGGCTGAGCGTGGTGCTGACAACACCAAGCCAAGGGTTGAGATCCCCTTACCGGTCATCTTTAAAAAAAAAAAAAAAAAGAAAGAAAAGGAAGAAATAAATAGTACCAAATAATTTTCCAAGCATTCCAATCTTCCATAGGAATGGAAGCACTGAGTAAAAGATAAGCAGGAGATTAAAGCTTATGCCATCCCTCATTGAGAACCATAAACACATATTCTTACCCTCCTGCATACAACTACATATAGCCATGTCAGTCCCCAAATAATAAACAATATTAAAGAAATCCACAATGATCTTATGATTTCAGTTATACACATAGAGAAAAAGATACCCACTTCCAGGTAAGGCACAGGAAGGAGTATGATGGAACATCTCACCTATTCTCTGCTTTAAAAACTTCCTAGAAAAAATTCTACAAACCTTACACATTTGTACTGCCCTGAATTCAAAATTGATCCAGTTAACAGTGTTTTACACATTCCTTTAGATACTCAAATCCATTGTTCAAAAAAACTTGAAAGTCAGAAATTTACAACCTCCCCACTCCCATCACTCTACCACCTCTCCAAAATAGAAAACCAGAAGGACCAGTAAATAACTTTCTAGATAATGCAAAGTGGTAAATTCAAATGGCAAAAATTCTATAATGTAGGTGCTACCAAGACTTCAGACATTCAAGACTACTGCTCTGGAAAATGACAAAGCTCCAGAGAGAAATTATGTTGAGGAAGGGGAAGAGAAGGAGCTTCCTAGATTTATACTCCAAACTTGGGGTGGGAGAGATCAGGAGTGAAAAGTATTCAAATAGACAATTCTGAGAAAATGAAAGCACCAGAGGCCATGATGGGCTGGTACAAAGTATTTAAGTTAGGAAAGGGTTAATAAAAGGTTATTATGAGATGGTGAATAATTATAACTCTTCATGAAAGTGAAAAAAGCTTCAAGGCTAAACCACTCCTCTTCTGTAAGAACTGAACTGAATTTCTCTAGACTGAACTGAAATAAACACAAGTAAAGGTTCTAAAAGCAGCCCAATGAAGACAGAAACCAGGACCCATTAGACCCACACCCATTTTTTTTTATTTTAAAATAGGATATGCTTGTTCTCTTGCCACAGACAAAATGGAAAATCACTGACTTTTTTCCCTGATCGTGCTCTACACCATGGAGGTCACTGCCTATTTAAGATGTACATCATTTGAAACCTGTGAAAAAAGAAGTTCGCATTTAAACAGTTCAACCCTATATAAACAAAATTACTTCCCACTCCCCTGAGGAGATCATCCATCTTTGTCAATAAAGATTTACGCATATTGTGAGTGACCAGGGACCTTTGTGTGGTCTGTACGCAGAACTGTTGAATTCCACTTGGCCTCCTATCCAATTATGTGGCAGGGGTCTATAATCACTATACAGGTCAATATCCATCTCTTCTCCATCAAGTTTTATTCAAAAATACTTCACTACCACTATATTCTAACATCTGGTATTTCTTCACCTCATTGTAGTAATATAAAATTCAAATTACAGATTATTCATAATTCTAGACTATGACATAAAGGAGAGTTAATTTATTTTAAACATCCTACATAGAGAACACTTTTAGTGAACATTATGATGGTGTAATTTTTTATTTCCCAAATATGCTGACACAATGTTCATGCTTATGTGGTTAGAACCTGTCAGAGATTGTTCCCATATTTGGAAAATAATTTCCTTATGTTCTGAAACATATTGTGGGGAATAAAGGAAGGGAGTCACTAAAATAAAATAAAATAAAAATTTTACAGTAATCACTGAAATATAAATTTTAGGTTCTAAACTCGTCTTAATATAATTAAAGACAAATCATCAGCTAAAAGACTGAGAATTTTGCTTCTTTTTTGAAGAGTAAATATTGCTCAATATAAAATAAAAATATGCTGCTCTACTGTGATTTAGGAATCTATTTTAAAATTTTGTTTCCAAATAATAGTATAAAACTTTTACAAAATTTGCTCATATCGTCTTAGAGTTGTAGCATTCTTAAATAGGGCATGTTAAGAACCATAAGGAACACGCCCATTAGACTAATCTATGTTTAAGCTAATTCCGTAAATGACATCATTCAATAATTAGTACACAATCCTTCTATAATTATTTACCAGTGTCTGAATTACAGCTACAGTCTCCTGGCAGGTCCCCTTTCTTGCTAGGTTCTCCCTTACTTCAATCTACCTTTGATTGGTACCCACTGACCACTGTATAATGTTCACTCTGACCTCTGCATCTTTAAGTTGTTTCCCCGTCTAGAATGCTTTTCCATCTATGAAAGTTCTACCCAGCCTGAATCCTGCTTTGCCCATGAGGCCCTCCTTTACAACCCCAGCCCACAATAGTCTGCCCAAACTCCTACAGACCTCACTGTCTCCATCACTCAGTCAGCTGTTGAATCATATGTGACCTCATTGTTTCACGAATCTTATCTACTCAATTTGACTGCAAGCTTTTAAAGGACAAGAAGCATGGCTTGTGCCTATTTTATAGACCTCCTCTCACACGTACCCAAAAAGGAACCTAGCACAGTGTTCTGCCCACTGTATTACTTGAACTGAAATATTACAACTAGCCATAAAATGAAGAACAGTACTACCTTAGAATAAGAGATAGGTGTTGATGTAAAACACACTGTCTTAAGATAATACTGGCAAATTAAATCTTGAGGCTTGGACAAATATTCATTTTGAAAGTCTATAAGTGAAGGAATAATCATGGTGGAAATTCTACTTTCTTATTTAGAACTGCAAAGCCATCTCTAAATGAAAGAACTGCTTCCAAAATCCAAATTGGTGCATTACAACTCCGTGGTGATATTTAAAAAATGTCTGCACCCTTGCTAATGATAAAGAACTTCATACTGATTGTGTAGACAACAGGGAAAACAAACAACTTTCAAGACCCATGACTTGACCATAGCAATTATTTCACAGATGCCAGTGCCACACTTAGATATGAACTTTTCATTAGAAACAAGTGTGTACACTATAAGAAGCAATTTCAAGAAGTGATTAACTAAAGTGGTTCATATATACACATATGGTCTTAAAGGCCTTACTTATATCTCATTATGCAATTTATCTTCCAATTTTCCACCTCTCTAGAAAATACATTTCTTAAGAAATATTCCTCAGAAAACTGTCAAAACTACTGTTCTCTTTTAATGCCTTAGTCCTTCCACCTTTAAAAGTGGGTGGAGGCAAAGCTCCTACCTGTCAAAGATATTTCCGTATATTATTAGTAGTAAATTCACCAGAAATTCCTAAAGAACAGAGGATGAGAATAACCTAAACGAAAAGCTAGAAAGTTAAGTTCCTTTCAAATAAGTTACTATTAAGTTACTTTCAAATAAAGTACTAAGTTTACTAATGAAGCAAATGATAAGTGCAAGGTCAAATACTAACTGAAATTCTACTAGTTTCAAACACATTAAAAATGGTTATTTTTGACTCCAATGCTTTTAATCTAGTTTATTCATAATTTTCAATAAGTTAAAAAAAATAAATACCTGAAAGCTGAAATTAGGCTCTCTTGGAAATAGGCTTTGTACATCTCTAATACATGTTTGCAACATTAATTTTTAAAGGACTCCAAAATTCCTATGAAGAATGAGTTGCTTTAGGTAGAGTGACTATTATGCACCTTTAAAAATAAACTAAACATTGTGCTTACAGTTAACGATACTGTACCGTACACTTAAAAATTTAACAGTGTAGATAATGCTTTTTACAATAAAAAAAGAAAAAAATAAGTAAAACAAACAACCTAAAATCAGCATACATGTATATGATTAACGAGAAACTGATTAACTAAAAATGGCTGACACTCTAGTTATCCGTGAGAATGTAAAAGAAACTTCATCCGTCTAAGTAGAGACTATTAATACATAAATACACAGGCCTAACATTAAGATATATCTAAATGCCTGTGGATTCATAACTATGTTCATAGACTAGTCAAGAAAAATAAGAAGGATAATGACCAGAGAGTGGCTACATTTATGCTGTTTAGGATAGACTAAAGCTACTTGTTTAGGATAGACTAAAGCTTCCAAACTTATGTAGAAGCCTCATTCTGACGACACTGTTTGAATAATTTCCAATGTGGTCTCTTGGAAGTACTCAGAGGACCCATAGCAGATTCTCTTATATTACTAAACCTCATGCAGTGCATGTGTTTCTGCTAGGAATAATTGGTTTTTGGTTTGTTTTTTTAAACAAGAGTGTCATGGCCATTGGTCCTAAAGAAGGGACATCTAGATTTGTATAACATAAAACATGCCTCTTGGAGCACTCCTGCTCCTGACCACGTGTTCAGTCTCCCTTTTCTGCTCTGAATCCAGGCTTCACCCAACTGTCTACAATTCATTTTTCTCCCAAGTGCCCACAGCCTTCTGTGACTCTTTCTCCATATAGCTAGTGCTTTCAGTGTGAAAGAGTAAATTTCTGCAAAACAACTTGCTACACAGGGCAACAGCTGGAGGAGTTTGTGGAGTAAAACACACCACATATCACCTCATTAGTGTCAAAGAAAGAGAAGCAGTATCATTCCTATTTGTTCTTGTAAGGGTTTTTTGAACTAATAAGTAGAAAAGTGCAGGGGTAGATGGATCTATGAACTAAACAGAAAATTTTAACCACTGACTACCCCATACCCACTCCTAACATCAAAGAGCTATTCCACAAAATCAAGTACCTGGCCAAGATAGGTAACAAATTTTTTATTTGTTTTGTTTTAATGCAGAAAAAGCTGTGGCAAGGTTTTCTTTTAAATGTTTGTTTTTATCATGGGGAAATTCATGAAATGTGTCTAACCTGGAAAAAGGTCAGAAGATTTCGTGAGATTCTTCTTTAGTGAATAAATCACCAACACAATCTTCTACTTACCGTATAAAAAAGATGCAAAAAGCACCCATCATCTAAACGCTTATTTCACTGTTGTTCAAAATCAGCATACGCAGGGAATCTGCCTTAATACAATGAAGTATGTAGTGAGGCGCAAGTTTTACTAGCTATATAACTTATTTGTACCCAAACCACCTATACCTAACTGGGTGACTGTTAGGCTACTATAAGCCATTATGATGTCACAGAAAAGAAAACTAAGGTGACTAGCATATGAGCATTTCTTTGAGGCACAAACAATGCTGTGGGATCCCTTGGCTGACAGCACCAAAACCAATCTTTCATAGATTCCATTCTGTAAGAATGACTCAAAGATCACTAATACCAGAAACAAAGTAGAGAATCTGATGTTACCACCTTGCAGCAATCCAAGGTCCTAACAGAAGATATGTTACTAGAACTGTGTCATATGCTTACAGATCACATTGAAAGTGTATGGAATGGCAAGGAGAACTATATAGGCTGTTAAGTCAATCACACTACTTTCCATTACTAGAGAGCTGGTCAGCATCTTCTGGCAGGATATTGCATAATACAGTCAAGTGTACTCTCCCAGCATTGCATGTGGCTTTGGGTCACAGTGTAGATTATCTGTAAAATGAAACAGATAGGGGAAAGGCAAGAATCATCAAGACTATCACAGACCTTATTGAAAAAAACTAATATTAGTAGGCCTGGACTGAAGCAGAACTTTTCACATTTGCCCATCCACTGAGGATCACAAAGATCATACAGCAATATGGCTTATCCTGTCAATTGATAACATCCAAACTTCATTGTTAAACAAAGCTGCAAAACAAATCCTGCTTGATTCAATCTATTTCATTTTCTATGCTTGAGGCACAGAACCCAGAATCTAGTACCAACCAGCACTTACAGTCCTTCAGAAATTTCCTTTAAGTTCTGAAACTACAAGTTCCTGAGTTGGTCTTCCACAAGGCTCTATTTTGCTGAAGGCTGAGCTACGGCATACAAATAAGGAAATATAAGAATCACTGACTGCTTTACAAATTGATAAGCCTGAAGACTGAGAAAATGTATAAATCAACATTAGGGAAACCTGACATTCTGCCAGGTATTTTTACTAGCAATACAAAGCTGAAAACCGTCACTGATCTCTACCCATCTGAAGAGTACAAAGTCACAACTGGTGGATAGGAGGGCTGAGGTGATCCCAAGAGACCAACCAAAACATCGTTCTGTCTCTGTTCTGTGGTTCTGCTAATTCAAAAAGAAATGACATTTGATAACAGCCAACACATGGAACTATGCATATTAAGAAATCTAATCACCTGCCCAACCATTTGTTTCTTCCCATTTCCCCCCCATGTTTTTTAGTGAACCACCATCCTCCTGATTCCCCAGGCTTATAAACTCTGAATCATGTTCAAAGCCTTGCCTCCTTTCACTTCCCCCAGCAATGGAAATTTGTTTTTTTTTTTTTTTTTCTTTTTTCATCTGAAATGCCTCTTTCTTCACATGCAGTTACCTAATTTCAGGTCCTCATCCAAAAGCTATCCCAGCTATCTTTATACTTGATCCAAATTCTATAAACCAACATTCCTTCTCCTTTCTCCCCAATTAAATACAGTTGGGAATAGGTGAAGAGAGGGAGAGTTCTTACACTTGTTATCAAATTTCATGGCCATTCTAACAGAGCTGTTTAACAAACTTTTCCTGAGCACAAGAATAGCTAGGCACAGAGCCAAGAGGAGGCAATGATGGAAGCCAAAAAACAGGTGAGCTGCAATCTTTACCCTCCTACACAAAACCTGGCCCTACAGTACGAGTCCCTGCATATGCTGATAACTTCTTCCAACTCTTAATTTTGCAACATTCCATATTCACGAACTCTGCCCCTGGGATGGCTTCCCAGTTTCCAGTATATGTTTTCCTAAAGCCCTCATAACCTTAAGCCTAGCTGGTCTCCCTTACCTTGACTCTTCTTCCAATTCATCTTACATTTTAGAGGACCCTTCTGCAAATACTGGTCTCTTCCTAATACAAGAATTATAATCGGATGCAAAAATCTCTTATTTAGCCTTCCCAGAGGGTTCCCAACACAAACGCTACTTTTAATTTCCCTGAAGTTTTATGATCTTAGAGGCCAGCGCAAGGGGAGTGGTATGAAGAATGCTGAGAGTGCAAGTTGCTGACTGAAGACAGCTGCTGGGAATCCCCAAGTACTGTGCAAGGGGTGTGGTGGTGACAACAACTGGTTTGAGAACAACCAAGTAAGACTTCAAGATCTACTGGTCACACAGACTCTTCACCAATAATCTCTTTACCTTTTCCATTTAAAAACTTGGCTCAAGTTATCCCATCCCAAAAGCCTTCTTCCTAACCACTCACTCCTTTATTCCATGTCATTTCCATGCTTATGTATTTTATCTGTATCTTATTAATCTATAATCACATATCTATTGCTTTGTAAGTATTTTAAGCAATGTTGATACCAAAGCAACTTTGATATTTTAAGCAACATTGATATTTCAAATATCTAGAACAAGACTCTAAGCTCTGTGAGGATAGAACTATTTCTTCTACTTCTGTCATTTTCAACCATGGAACTCAGCATAATGTATATGCTTTAAAATTCCAGTGACATATAATTTCCACTCAGCTATGCAACACTAATATTTTTAAGGTTGAACAAGTTTGAAAGTATGATACATTAAGAGCTGTAGAAAATACACCCACACTTCATACAAAAGATGCCACCTATAGTTGTATCAAACATAAAATATGCTCCACCCAACCAACTATACTGTTACACCATACTTCTTCCTTTGGGTTCTTTTGTTTATACTACATAAGCTTGGGGTCATTTTTGCTCTTAGCAACACTAACTATAGAAGCTCGACTCTAAGTTTACTGCTGCAAATCTACTCTTCCCACCTACACAACCACTGGCTTCCCACACTGTCTCCAGTGTCTTATGAGTAACTGCCCAATTACTGATTGTGGAAAGACAGCTTACACATTGAAGGTCCGTTCTTGGCAGCTGCTGGGTTTTACTTCTGGTCCTCACTTACTTAGCTTAATTGATTCAAAAAGTATCAAAAAGAGACATTATTACACAAGTTTGAAAAAGAGACTATTTAAGAAAATTTAAATGTAAAAGCCCTGGTCATTGTGCTGCTTTAAAACAGGCAAGCATGTGTGATGTTGAGAGAACAGAATAACGCCTATTGAAATCAGGAAAACTTGGGAACTTTAATCTCATTACATAAATTTTAGTGTTTCACACATAACATATACATTTGCAAAAAGTAAAATTATCTATAAATGGGAAGTTCAACTGACTTCAAAAATATGATCCACTGTAGTAAAGGGTTTTTGTATTTATAACACAAATTCAGTTTCAAAAAGTGTACAGTTTTTAAGAGACAACAATGTGAATGTTAGTATGTTTCTGAGAAACACATACTTAGAAAAACAACTCATGCATGGATTAACAGAGCATTTTTCACTTTTTTAGTAGTGGCCTTTCTTCCCATTGGACTGAGGGATCCCAGCAGAGATTCCTTCTTGGCTGCCACCCACTAACTGGAACCTAAACACAGCATAAACACAATTCATAAGCAAGAAAACTTATGTGCTAGATTATCACTCTCTTTGGCCATATGGGGGAGAAGGTAAAATAAGCACTGCATTTTTTTTTAACTAAATATACCTTGTCCTACATACACCTTTATATACAGATATAAAAATAATTTTGTAAATTATATTTCTACATCCTTCCATTTCAGTCACTGACAGTTTTTACAGCATAAATGAGAACTGGGGACATGCCTGCCTTCTCTATGAGTAAGACAGGACATCGTTTGTCTTCCAATGAAATCAACATTGTTGAAAAACAACCACATTATACCTATAAAAAGGCTCAACAATTTTTCGGACAATGTCTTTCTTTAAGAAAAACTACACATGATGACCAGAGAATGGAAGTTAGTACCATTATGTTAGGAAATCATTACATAAGGAAATCTGTCATGACCTAGAAGCATCATCTGTGATAGACAGATACATTTTCTGGCTATTCTGGTCAGTCTTCATCAAAAATGACATAATAGAAATATAATAGCTTATGTTTAAAATGTTGATTTAATAGCACTTTAACCTGAGCTGCATTATCAAATCATCTTTTTGATAGTACAATAGGATTGGTACTGTTATGATGAAACAAAGTGCCTACTCTAACACATCCAATTCCCCCCAAACACGCTGAAAAATAGTAATTTAGCCACTGTGGCAAGACAAGAAAGAGTTAATTATTCAAACACCTGACTGGAGTCTCTCAAAATCTGCATGTCCAACAGCGAATTTTTAAAAAATACATTTTAGAAATAGAAATCCAATAGAAAACCACATTTATTGATGCTTAATAGTAAAGTATCTTCTATGTACTATGATCTATACAAAATGTAGTATTGCATTAATTTCAAAGGTGGTAAGATGTTTAAAATAAAAAGTTCATGGGATATGACATGCAACATAGCATTAAAGATATAAAACTAAACAATCCCAGTGCCTTAGCAGTATCCTTTTATATTTCTTTGCTAATAAGAGAAATTCTTAAAATGAAATCCAGCAAGCACAAGCATAAATAAAAGCTTTTAAAAACTTATTACAACATGTTATTTAGTAAGGTAATCATAAAAGCATTTTTATAGGAGCAAATGGGGGCTTTACCTATTAAAATCAATACAACTCACTTTAAGATATATTTGTGCTGCTTAACTCCTAAAATGAACCCCTCACATTTAACAATTTCTGAAAAAAGGATCTAAAATCATACCAAAGGTTTCCAAGAGTCATCTCCTGAAACCATCCCAAGAACCTCAGACTCTTATACTCTGCACAGCACTCAATCTCCCAGATACTAAGTTAGAATGAAAATGATAGTGGCATAGAAGCAAGAAATTTTAAACCAGCAGCAAAATCTGCCACGCTGTTACAGTCCCTCAAGTACTTATTCAGGTCCTCACTTCTCTCTAGCCCAGTGGTTCTCAACGTGTGGTCCTGGGAACTGTAGTATCAGGATCACCAGGGAACTTGTTAGAAATGCAAATTAACGGCCCCACCCCAGACCGGCCGAATCAAAAACTGTGGGAATGGAGCCCAGCAATTTGTGTTTTAACAAGCACTACAGGAGATTATGATGTACCCTAAAGTTTGAGACCTAGTCCTTCTCAAACTTTAATGTGCAAAAGAATCACCTGGGGAGCTTGTTGAAATGCAGATTCTAATTCAGCAGGTCGGAGGTGAGGACTGAGAGCCTGCATTTCTAACAAGTTCCCAGGTGTCATCTTCTGCAGACCACATTGCAAGTGTTTCCCAAATCAGCTGCTTACCAAAATTACCCAGGGTGTTTATTAAATACGAATTCCAAGACACCACCCCAGACCAAATTAGTCAGAATCTCGAAAGCCCTAGTAGAATAAAACCGTATATTATATAACATATCTCGGCTGCCATTAAAATCACCTGCGGAGCTTTTAAAAATCCTAGTTCCCAGGCCCCATCTAAATCGGAATCCCTGGGGCTGGGAGCCAGGCATCCATATTTTTAATAGCTTCCCAGTGATTCTAATGTGCAGCCAAGGTTGAGAGCAACTGCTCTGGAGTCTAACTGGCTCAACACCTGGCACAGTGCATCCCTTTAGACCTGTAGTAGCAAACGGGTTCCTATAAAATGGCTATCTGGACTCCCTGATGTATAAATCCAAGAGCTCTGATTGTGAATAGTAAAATACACCTAAAGTTATGTTTTTCTCATGTCTTGAACCTTATTTCTGTGGACAAACATGCCTGTACAATGCTCTCTGCAATGGAGTAGGTACTCTGCAATGGGATAGGTACTCAAAAAACGGCAGCAAAAGTGAAGAATGTGTATCCATACAGCCTGTTTGTATACTGACATCCCCCACAACCCTGAAACACATAGATCACTTGAAATTTCTAATAACATTTCAGAGTGGAATGGTAACTGAGGAATCTAGAAATTCTGAACCAATAAAAGATTTTACCAGTTACAGACATTCTGACAGAAAGGTCCTGGGAAGGGATGAAAAACACCGTGCTTCTTCATGAGAATTTGAAATTGTCAAAAGCACATCTTCTGGTGGACACAGACAGGACCTGAAATACGCTGCTCATGACATGACATTAATAACTCTGAGGGGAAAAAAACACCCAATATGTCTATTCATATCTTATGGCACCTTGTTATAGTCACACTAATAAGTATACAATGCTATTAAATATGTAAAACAGAAAAAAAATGTGTGGTGGTTACTAAGGCACTGTGAAGGGATCACAGTTATTCCACTCCATAGTCAAGACATTTTCCTGAATTTTCCACACTTCAAAAATGAGTTTAAGATAAACAAAAATAAGACATAGCTCTCTCTCTGTCCACTTTAAGTGAACTTTCATTCTCCACTTGGTCATATTCAGTGTCTACTCTAAATTAGTTGTTTTGTAGAATACATGACACATTCGAGGCCTGCTAAATGATAATAGTTATTATTCTCCTACAACCATTTCAATACACCCATTGTGATCATAAATGTGTCTTTTTTATCTGTTTAATTCCATGAAAAAGAAGTTCAGTGGCTGGGACATTAGAAGAGAAAAAAACAATATGAGTTCCTAAATACGTGTGCAAAGAGGCCACTGTTAAAATATTTTCAAAAGCATTTTCTGTGTGAACTGGTCAAGCTCACTTTACTTTTAAAATTCTTGTCATAGTCATTCACTTAACCCACACTTACTTTAAAATGTGTGAAAATAGCACCTCCTGAAAGCGTGTTCTCGTATGCTTTGGAGCAATGGAGCGTGAATACTAAAACAGCCTTTGCCAAACTCACGTAACAGCTCAAGAACCAAACAGGAGTGAATTTTTGCAGTCCCATGACTTTGCAGAGCCAATCTAAGTATCATCCCAGGACTAACTTTAATACATCACAGACATCCAAGAAAAGGCAGAAAAGTCACAAATAAGTGATTTAATAAGTGATTTCATAGATTTTTTACATGGTAGTCTTTTCAAAACGAATTTTACTTCTTATCCAAAAAATAATTTGTCTAAGTAAAGGTGTGGACTAAGGGTTTAAGTTCCTAGAATTAACACTATGAAATTTATAAAGATATTTAATTTATTTAACAAAGAGTCCTCCTGGATGCCCTTTCATGCATTTCTCATGAACCAATGCCCAAAGATGAACGGAGCCTAAAAGAAAAATGCACAGACCACAGAAGAGTCACACAAAATTAAAGATATTTAAAGCATCAAAGCCAAAGAAAAACAATACAAATGCACAATTTCCGGGACACTTTATTGTAATTTCCACTTTACATATCAATTTAATATTTTTAGTCTAGGCAAAGTGTTTCTACTTATCCAGTAGCAGTCCAATCCCCTAATCTCACAAAATGAAAAGCAGTTTAAAAAGAACATCAATTCAGGTATTTACGATATAGGGGACAAGGGACACTTGTCTTAGCTAGAAAAAGGGTTGATGCTTTTCAGAATGAGTTTCACTGAAATTTTTCTCTATTATTCTTCTTATTGATGCTAAGTACTCATAATAAAAACAATCGCCCTTTTTCTCATTCTGCCCTCTCTTGGTCTTTACATTCTGTCTAGCATTTAACTCAAAAAGTCAGTTTACACTCAGTTTACACATTAAAAAAAAACCATATGCCCCATCTCCCACACGTCCAAATGGACAGGGACTAGAATCAACCTGGCTTTTAGCTGTAACAGTGCTATTTTAAACAATTTCAACCACACACTTGAAGAGTAAAATGATTAAAAGTACAAAACCGAAGGAAACCATAAATATTCCCACACATTTACTTTTGGATTGTTTAACTATTTCTCAAATCCTCGAGTATAACAGATTTCTTAAAAGTGAAATCGACACAAAAGCGAATGCGCACGCTTAAAGTACAAACTGACAGTGGCTCTGTGAGGACAGCTCTTTGAATGAGACGGTGGAATAAAAAAAAAAAAAAAAAAAAAAGGTCTCACCCTTCAAAATGTGAGGAAGCCGGCGGTGCGCTCGCTTCACTAGAAACACATTTTAATGGGTACGTTCGGATAAAAATAGGTAGCAAGGGAAAATGCGTTTTTAAAATAAACCTTCCTCCTCCCCAGGGAACAAGGAAACCCTGATGAAAAGATGGGTAACCATCTACAAGCTCCGGAGCTAAGTTCCATCACTAGCAGAACAGAAGTTGGATAGTTGCTATTTTTCACCCAGCAATGGGACAGTAGCTCTTCATGTGCAAGGTATGCGGGGCGGGAATACTGGCAGGGCTTTCACATGGGGTAATGGAAACAAAGTGAGGAGAGGTCAACATCTTGAGTAATCCAGATCTGCAAAAGCGGGGCAGGGTGGCGGGTGGCGAAGAAGAGAAGGAAAGGGTCAAAACTCCTCAAAGTTATCGCAAAGAGAAAGCGAACACCTCTGCGAGCCAGGGGGCCATCCCTTGCAGCAGCACCCTGCTCCGGGTGCGGGGTGCTTGCCTCGGAGGGCAGAAAGCGCCGGGTGCCCTGCCTTAGATCGAATGGCTCTGGGGACTCGGGCAGCGAGAGGGGCAGGGGCAGCCGCCGGCGGGGAGGCGGACTCGCACTTTGCCTCAACTCTGAGCCCCATCCCGAGCGCAAGGGAGAGGGCGGAGGAGGGCACGGTACTCACTACGGCTCGTTGGTGAATCGAGGGGTCCGGGGCTGCTGGTATCCGTACAGGTGACAGTAAAGCACATCGAAGCAAAAGCAGCACATCTCCGCTGACACCACCATCTTCCGGGAGCCCGGCGATGAGGACGAGGCGGCGGACGATAAGGAGAGCGAGGAAGAGGTGGCGGCGGCAGGGGCAGAAAGTAGGGTCCCCACTCCGCAACTCGGAGGTGGCGACAGAGAGATCCCCCCGCCGCCGCCGCTGCAGCCCTGGGGGGGAGAGAGGGTACAGCAGCTGCCACTACCTCCTCCGGTTAGACCTCCCAGCCCGTTGAGCCGCGTACCGGCGCCTCCTAGTCCCAGCTCCCCGGCCCGGCACTGGCTCTCTCCGCTGCAGTGGGAGGAGGAGGAGGCGCCACCACCGCCACCCGAGCCAGAGGGGGGCGAACTGGACAGTTTCTGCTTCTTCACCCCGCAGCAACCCGCCGCCATCTTGGAACAATCTCCCCCACGCAGCGCTTCCGACCCATAAGTGAGGCGAGCTGGCGGCGGGGGCGGGCGCGCTGCGGCCCCGGCTGCCGGGGGGGCGCGGAGGGCTACCGGGGCGCGCGCGCGCGCC